>NW_006399896.1:3715435-3725821 GCF_000299155.1 Elephantulus edwardii
GCTCCTCTTTTAAATTCTGTGTCAGAAAGTTCCATGAGACTTTCTGGCTTCAGGGTATCCACTGCTACTGTGTTGCCCTTTGTGAGTGACATCTTGCTTTGCTCTTGTATATTGTGTGGGATAGTTTGCTTTCTTTGAGACATGGGTATGTGTTCTTGATCTGAAGACAATCCTCTTGAGATCAGATGGGCATCTACTGAACTTGTGCATTTCTCTGACTTTATGACTTCAGAAAAATGTCAGTTCAGCACCTGCTAGGGCAATCTCAAGGTGCTCCCTTTTAAAGGCAAGTTGATTGTCCATACGTGTAGGCACTGGTGTGGAGCCAAATGGGGTGAGGCAGGCAAAGGGTTGAATGATCACAAGGGCAGGTCAAACACTTGGAGGACCTTGCTCAAACCTCTGCTGTCTCAGTGTGCTCATGACTGGGGTCCTTACTCAAATTCCTGCTGTCCATTTCCTATCCAGTGGTTTTCTCAGTGTTCCCTGCCTGGTGACAATTACGTAGGTGCCTTAACACAACAGCCCCTGCTCCAGCAGGGTCCTGGATATGACAGGATCTGAAAAGTCAAGGTCAAATTACCGCCAACCCACTGGCCTCTAGCTGGTCTGCAAAGTTCACAGAACCCAGCTGGCTGGCTCATTTTGGGCAGTTGATATAGCCCAAGAGAGCTCTGCCAAATTCCCCACCAGTGGGCACACCCTTAGGTGTTCTCCCAGGTAATCAGCAATGCCCCAGTAACAGCCAAGATCCTACCGGCTTTTATCCTGCCAGGTTAGTTCCACAACAGCTTGGTTTATAGCTCTGGGTGATGGCTGGATCTGCAGTGGTGCCCTGAGGTCACAGGGCTGTGGTGGGGGCTGAGGTGCGTGGTTGTGGAGCTGCAAGGGTGGTGGGGGAAGGAGAGGAAAGCAAGGGAGTAGGGGTAAGGAGCACCGGACTTAGACACTACCACCAAGAGGTGGGGGTGGGGCTTCGGCGCTGCTGGGGGTTTATGCAGCAGAACCCTGTATGTTGGGGGTCACACAGGTGTGGGCTGCAGGGGGGTGGCACAATGGCAGGCAGTCTTAGCTCCTTTGGGGTCTCATGGTCTTCGCTCCTCTGGAGTTCCGTGGTGGGTGGCTGACTGTTGCTCTTCCTGGGTCTCTTCCCAGCCCGTCTGGTGGTGGAGTTGTTGCATACTCATGTTTATTGCTGCTTTTTTCATAATAGCAATGAGTTGAAAACAACTTAAGTGTCCATCAACAAAGAATGGATAGAGAAGCTGTGGTATATTCACACTATGGAATACTATACTGAATTGAGAAACTAGAAACTCATGAAATATTACACAAAATGGGTGACCCTGGAGGTCATTATGCTGAGTGAAAAATCTCAGTCACAAAAAGACAAATACTGTATAATGCCACTGTTACAAAACAGTGTTGTTGGCAGAAGGAAAAGACAGAGATGGGGACACACAGGAATAGGGATCAGGCCAGAAAGTGTGAAGGCGGTGGGGGGTAACAGCTGAGAGAACTACAGCTCCCATGCTACATCTTTCTTGGTTTTTATTGAGAATCATCAAGAAGGTAAACAAAGGAAAATCACAAGAGAGTAGTAAACAAAAACAAAGAATCATGGAGAAGTATTTTGTAAATAAGGCTGAATTCTTCTCTATTGTTTACCTTATGGTTATCTCAGGAGGGAGGGATTCAATAAATTGAAGCTAAGAATTATCTAGTGCCACAGGGTGAATTCTAGCTTGTATTACCTCTCGCATATCCTGATATAGCATTTGGTTTATTATTAATTTTAAATTTTATATTTGGCTTCCCACAATCCAAGTATTATAAAACAGGAGTGATAGGGAATTTGGGGAGAAACAAAGAAAAGAAGGGATAAATAATATACATGCCATTAAAACAGGTGAGGGAGAGAACTGAATAAAAGGAATATATGATTAAGTATTATTGGTATGACAAGAGTCCAGAATAAGAGTTGCATAGTAGATGGGGGGTGGGGGGTGACGAATTGTATAACAATGAAAGAAATTTTTTTCCAAAGAAAAAAGTGAACTGGGGAGGGGGAGAGGAGTAAAATGTGCAACAATGAATGAATAGAAATCCAAGGGTTTTTTTATAAAATTACAATAAAATCTCAATTAAAAAAAAAGAATCTAAGTATTAACACTTCATTTGCACAACTTTGTTGATTGGGAATTGATTGCTCTTTTCTCAGTCTTCCATTTTGGCAGATGTACCTCTTGATCAATCATTTACTTGGTTGCATATTACTCCATTCTTATGGCCCATTAGTGAAGTTTAGGTACTGGATTTTGTCTTGTTTGTTGTTTTTTTGGTTTTGTTTTTTTGTTTTGTTTTGTTTGGCTTTATAATTTTCTTTTGGTATAAACTTGTAAATTTGTTGACTGATTTTTTTCCCCTCCTTTTGAATCATAGTCTGGTATGACTATAAGACTACAGCTGGCAGTACTTATTTCTGTTGTGTGTTGTTACATCTGAAGTTGACACTCCAGTAGGTTTTCAGAAACAGTAAATCACATGGAAGATTATCCATCCTTTTCCCATGAAGCATCTGGTGGAAAGGGCACCAGAGCCCCCTCATTTAAAGAGGATAACCACACTTAAGGACTATATAGCATAAAAGCGAAGACTCACCAAATATTCCATAAAAACATTCATATTTCTAAGATTTACTTGGATTTATATTAGGATCATATGACCCACTAAGTCAAAGTAACTTGTGGCATTTTCTGATTGCAGCAATAAACAAGGCCTTTGAGATCTGTATGTGGTCTTTTCTTTGCTGCCAACTCTAGCTAGAAATAAAAGACTCTCAATCTACAAAATTGCAATGTGGAAGCAACCCAAAGTTTTTATTTATATTGACAAGACACCACAAAGAAAGCTAGTTGACCTATATGAGGATTTAATGAGAGTGAGGAATAAACCCTTAGGATTTGGAGGCTTATTTCTTCAACAAAATTTAGCCCATCCTGATAGATACACATGTGAGTTTCACAAGAGCATGATGTGATTTCTTCCTTTAGAAGAAATCAGGATTAGTCATGGATTTAATGACTTCATAGCAAACTATATTCTGTGAGTAAGCCAAAACAAAACAAAATATCTTTCCATCTAGTCAAATCTAATTCTTGGCAAACCATATATGGCAAAGTAAGAATCATGCTTTATAGTGCTTATGAGACTGTCACCTTTCAGAAGTAAATTGCTAGACCTTTCTTCCAAGACATTTCTGGATGAGTTTGAACCACCATACTTTTGATTAGCAGTCGAATCATTAATAATTTATACCAACCAAGGACTTCTTAAGAAAAAGCAATTATACTCCTTTTGCTCATGAAGAATTCAAGGAACATAGAAGTGGAGATTTCTGATATTGAGATTAGTATTAAAATTCTGACTCAATTTCATCTATTATTATTATTATTCTTTGCATAGGAATTATTACTCCCCCAGTATGTAAGTCCTATATAGTGAGTATTCTAGGAATAAGATTGACCTAATTAGGGTTGAGACTGATTTTTTTTCTCCCTTTCATGCTAACTTGACTGAAGAATATCTGTTTGGAAGCAACAAGATGGTAAAAATTTTAGCACTAAATTTCAAGTTGATTTCTATGCAGACATACTAATCCTTTAGGAAAAGATTTCAGCTACCCTGTGGCCCAGATAATGCAATATCAGGATGAGCAATAACATCTCAGAACATTTTGTTCTCCTCTGGGACCAATTATAATATGTGGGCATATTTCTTGTTGACCAGGCTGACTTACTAATTGAAACAGAATTATGATATTTTCATCAGCTTTCTCTTTTCCCTCTCTTTTTTGATCGTAGATGAAACATTTGGTGATTATAAGGCTTAAAATATATAAATCCCAGTGAAGAAATGTTCCCCAAATATAAATCACTGAACATTATATATTTAAATAAAATCATAAAAAGAATAAGGTAAAACTGGGGATATGATGTTATGGATTATGTAAACAATAATTGTGCATTAAATTACCATTCATTATTTCTATGCATCAGGAATTTGTTAAGCTTTGTAATTTGGTATCTCTGAAATGACTGTAGACATATGATACCAGAACTAGAATATTAAGGAGACCTGCAGCTGAAGGAGACAGGACAGCCATCTCTCCCTTCAATTAGTCTCAGGGCTTTACCATATACCCTAGTCCATGTAGTTTTGAGCTTCCTCTTAGTATATTCCTCAGAGTGAACAGCCACTTATGTGGTAGTTCAGGGCTCCAGCCACAGTGCTCAAGGGAACCAAGCTGAAATTACAGCTCTTTTTTCAACCTTTCAACTCATATAGCTTCACAGCATACACACCTCATTCCAGTAGTTTCAAGCCAATCACTGCACACCCAGATTAAAGAGGAGAGGAACAGAATAGAGGAGCAATCAAAGTCCTAATGGAAAATAGATTGTGGAATGAACAATACTGGTATAGTTACTTTTGGAAAAAGATAAACTGCTATGGTTTTTTTTTTCTTAAGACAACTCAAATAAGCATAATAGTTTTCTGAAGATATTCATTGGCAGAAAGCAGAGAATACCAGAAGCATGTGTATCTGTGCTTCATTGGCTATGCAAAGGCTTTTGACTGTGTGGATCACAACAAGTTATGGCTGACTCTGAGAAGAATGGGAATCCCAGAACATATGACTGTGCTAATGCGAAACCTATACTTGGACCAAGTGGACGGTTCAAAATCAGGAAAGGTGTCCTTCAGCGATGTATTTTGTCTCCATACATTTTCAATCTGTATGCAGAACAGATCATCTGAGAAGCTGGGCTGTAAGAGGAGGAATGTGGCATCAGGATTGTTGGAAGAATCATCAACAACCTGTGTTATGTGGGTGACACAACCCTGCTTGCTGAAACTGAGGAGGACCTGAAGTGCTTGCTGCAGAGGGTCAAGAACTTCAGCCTTAAATATGGATTGAAGCTCAACATCAAGAAAACAAAGATTTTTCACTGAACCATTTGATAGCATCATGATAGATGGTGAAGAGATTGAGATTATTGACAGCTTCAGTTTACTTGGCTCTACAATCAACACTCTTGGTAACAACAGCCAGGAAAGTAAAAGATGCATTGGAAAAGCCAGCTGTCAGAGACCTCTCCAAAGTACTGAAGAGCAAAGAAGTCAGTCTGGGGACTAAGGTGTGCTTGATACAGGTCAAGGTTTTTGCAATTACTTGCTCTGCATCAGAGAGCTGGGCAATGACTAAGGATGATAGAAGAAGAGTTGATGCCTTTGAGCTATGGTGTTGGAGAAGATTATTGAATATACCATCGACTGCTAAGAGAATGAGCAGGTTCGTCCTAGAGTGGGTTAAACCAGGTTGCCCCTTGGAGGCAAGGATTCTGAAGCTTTGTCTGACATACTTTGAACATGTAGCAAGGCTGGATCAGTCCCTGGAGTGGGGCATCATGTTTGGGAGGGTGGAAGCACAGCACAGGACAGTTAGACCCTCAATGATATGGAATGGTTCAGTCACTGGAGTAATGGGAATAGGTGTGTTTGAGACAATAAGATTGGCAAGGGATAGAGCCGGATTTAGGGCTGTTGTACATAGGGTTGCTATGAGTCGCAAGCAACTCGACCACACATAACAACAACAAATGTTATTGGGCAGTTCTAATCTACCTTACAATGTTGTTATGAATCAGAATATACTCAAAAGTAGTGAGCTTGTTTTTGAGGGATTTTGGTTTTGGGGGGTGTGTGTGTGTGTGTGCGTGTGTGTGTATTTTCAGTTGTTTATCTTAGTGGCATAACAACTAAGCACTTGACTGCTAAGGGTAAGGTTTATGATTAGTACTCAAGCAGCAGCTCTGCTGGAGAAAGACCATGTGTTCCAGTTAAAACAATAAAGAAAAAAATAATTATGAGACAGTTCTATTCTATGGCAGGAGTTGACTATGCATCAGAATTGAATTGAACAACAATGACACTGTGTACATACATGGTGCATACTTACATATAACAAAAAAAACCCCACCAACAACACAGATATGTCTTGGAAAAGGTGCAGTCAGAGTGTTGCTTGGAGGCAAAAAAGATGATGAAGCTTTTTCTCACATACTTTAAGCATGTTGTTAGGAGACGTTATTCCTTGGAAAGGGACACCATGCCTGGAAAGGTGGAAACACAGCAAAGGAGAAAAAACCCTCAACCATGTGGATTGACACAGTAACTGCAGCAACAGGCTTGAGAGTGTCCATGACTGTGAGGATGGCCCCAAATAGGACAGGGTTCACATCTGTTCCTCATAGGTCATAATGAGTTGTACAGGACTTGACAGCACTGGCAAGAAGCTGTGCTGCAGTCCTAAAGGCATGCAGTTCAAAGTCACCAGCTGCTCCATGGGAGGAATATGGGCAATCTCATTCAGCATGATTAACTGCCTCTGAGAACCCACTAATGAGTCAGCTACGGATTGATACCCAGTCTGTATTATTGGTACTTGACGGTGGTACCCAATAACAGCAAGAAATGTATATATAAGAAAGAAGGAAATAATTAAAATGAAAGAGCTAATTATCAGATGCAAGAAGTTAAAAGACAAACAAAATGCCCTAGAGGAAAAGAGAAGAATTATCAAAACAAAAGCATAAATTAATGATCTATCATCTATCAATCTATCGATCTTTCTATCTATCTATCTATGTTGTTATTGCTATGTTCTGTCAAGTTAATTATGATTCATACCAACTCTGTGAACAACAGATTGGAACTTTGCCCTGCCCTGTGCCTCTATCCTCATGGCGGCCATCCTCATGCCCATTCTGTCACCATATATAGAGATATAAATATAGATTTAAATATTTAATATGGAAAAGACTGTAAATGAACACAACTTGGTCTTGTCCATCCCTAAGAGAGTACAAGTCATTGATAAGGTATTCTGAGGCCTCGTTTCTCCCTGAGCCCCTGGTGTTACTGTGGAGTTGATGCCCTGATTTTCCTCACCTGACTAAAGAATTAGACCAGGTGGGAGAAATTAAAGGGGTGATGTCCAAGCTACAGAAATAGCAGCACAGTGTACAACAATTATAATGGCCTTTAAAAAAAAATGTTTTTCAAGCATGGAAGTACTTAAAAAGGCTGTTGTTTATCTTTCTCAAAATAGTCCTGAAGTGGTCCAAACCCTTGATAGAGCACTTGGCTGAAAGAAAAAGTGAGGAGGCAGGAATGAAGGTGAAAGGAAAGGTAGTTTTATTAGAAAAGATACATTCCAGACATAGGGATGGGTAGGGTGGAGGATGTGTAGTGAGAGTTACATTCCTGAGGAGGAAAGGATCCTCTCTGAAAGAAAGAAATGGAGAAGACACCACAACACCAGGGTCACAAGATAACATAGCCAGTTTGCTTTCTCATTTGGGAATGAATTAAGACTTCAATCTGGGCCAATGGCTTGCTTTTTTCATAAATTTCAAAATTTAGTTGGTGATCCAGTGTTCCTGAACTCACTCGTCACATGATGTTGCTTAGGGAGAGGGGCAATCTGATTTTAGCTACTATGCCTTTAAATTGAAATTTTTGGTTTTCTCGTTGATATTTGCCCTAGAGTTCTTTCCACCCAACCTTACCTCATTTTACTTGACTTACCTAATTCTAACCCTAAAACTGGTATTCTCCGTTGTGTTAAGTCTCTAGGATGATAAGTACATACATGTAAGGAGCATCAGACTCCTCCAAACACATATTGCACAGCTATCATTGAAACATTAATCTTCAGGTGATCTTATAAACACTGTGCCCTTTGGTAAAACAGTCTACAAATACTAGTACTAAATTATACTGTTTGTTAAAATACTTTTGAGTTGAGAAATCAGGAGTCACCTTGAGAAGGAGGCATGTTGGCTGAAGCATTTTAATATTCTTTTGAAGAGAAAATCCCGTGGGCATAGAGATAAACATGATGCAATAAAACTTGTATTATGGGACAGGAGAGTAAGTAATGGGCCACTTTTTTTGCCATTAATCTGTTTACAATGCATTTGTTGATTCAAATAATTAATGAAAGAATTGACACCAATTAGAAAAAGCTCAGAGAACAACACTTATTTGCATGTATAATACAGTATGCCTATGTAGTGTGTATGCTTAGATATTGGAGTTCTTATAAACTGAGGGGGTTGAATGCATATATAAGAAAGCGTGGAATAATGAAAATTTAAAAAAAAATCTAATCTCTAAACTTAAGTTTAAAGAACAAACTAAATACCCTAGAGGGAGAAATAAACAAAATAAAAGTGAAAATTAGTGAGAAAGCAGAAAAACAATAGAACTAATAAAGAATTAAAAACCTGAACAAAATAAAGTAGTACTAAAACTGGATAAATAAGTATAATCAAGAAAAATATTGCAGAGCTCATAAAACAGGATGTAAAATTCTTAAAGTGGAAAATAATTTAAAAAGCTAAGGACACACAAAGAATTATAAGGTGCCCTTATACTTGATTTCACATAAATGAATTAAAACAAATTTGAAATCTTCCAAGCATACTACAAAAATTGAACATAGACTCTGTTACCTTTCATTTAACAGTACAATTTATCATTTACTCTGTACCAGGCCAAAATGTTGTTGTTGTTATGTGTCATAGTCGCCTGCGGCTTATAGCAACCCTATGTACAACAGCCCTAAACCCTGCTCTATTTTGCGCCAATCTCACTTTCTCTGACATACCTACCCCCGTTACCCCAGTCACTGAATCAATCCACCTCATAGAGGGTCTTCCTCTCCTGTGTTGACCCTCCACCCTTCCAAGTATGATATTCCTCTCTAAGGATTGGTCCTTCCTTGCAACATGTCCACCAAAGTATGTCAGACAGAGCTCCAGAATCCTTGTCTCCAAGGAGCAGCCCGGTTTAACACTCTCCAGGCTGAACCTGTTTGTTTTCTTAGCAGTCCATGGTATATTCAATACTCTTTCCAACACCACAGCTCAAAGGCATCAATTTTTCTTCTATCCTCCCTAGTCATTGTCCAACTCTCTGATGCATAGCAAGTGATTGCAAAGATCATGGCCTGTATCAGGCACACTTAGTCTCCAGATTGACACCATTGCGCTTCAGTACTTTGGAGAGATCCCTAATAGCAGATTTTTGTCACTGCTAAAATGAGTAAAATTTATTTGAAGGTATCTTGTTTGTAAATATTTGTCAGATTATATTTTTTTTCTTTGGTATTAAAATTCAATATGGATGTATGTGCAACAAAGTAAATGGAGATGGTTTTCTACCCCCCCCCACACACAAAAATTAAATGTAGCATTGATACTAAAAACCAACAACACACACACAAGAATGATAATAACTTATCAGTGGCACATTAACTTAGGTACAAAAATCTTTTAAAAAAATGGAAAAATTGGCACACTAAAGAGTTATACACGATGGCCAAATAGAATTTACTCTAGGATTGCATTATCTCAGGATCATTTAATTTTGGAAAATATATTGATTAAATGCACCACAATCACATATTTATTTTAAAAGAGCAATAACACCATCTCAGAAGATTAAAAGAGGGTTAATATATTCAAATTAATAAGCTAATTCAAGAACTCAAATTATTGATTTGATAAAATTTAAAAAATTATGAATACAAAATATGTACTGTGTGTGTGAAATATAAACATTTTGTATATTTATATCACACCATCAATCAATTCTGGTTGAGTTTCTGCTTCACTGAGTTTTTGGTGCTATAAATTTTAAAGGACCAGACTTCCCATTTTTTCTAGCAGAATGAACCCAATAGCTGGCTTAAGGCTGGATAGGAAAACACTAAAAGTACTCTCTCTAATGTTATAAATAAGAAGAGATCCTATTTTACCACTATAATTTATGATTAAAATAATTATTACCTATGAATTTAGAAAAAAAAAAGTTTTCAGAAAAAACTGGAAGTTGTTGCTGTTATTTGCCATCAAATTGGAATCAACTCAAAATTGACCATCCAGTTGTTTTTAGAAGCTAAAAATCATATTGAAGAGAGTACCTCTTTTCTTCTACAGAGCAGCTGGTAGATTTGAATTACATGCCTTTGAGTTGGTAAGCCAATTCATTACCACTAGGCTACCATCCATGAGAGAAGGGTGGGCAACCTTCTCCCACACAACTGAAAACCTGCTGGAGGATAAGTCATGAATTGGTTCTGGTGGTTCTAGGTAAGAATGAGATGATTGCTTACCTACAGAAGCAACTAAAAAATAAAAAAATAAAGAAAATAATTGACAGCATGGTACTGGTACAATGACAGACACATAGATCAATGGAATCGAATTGAGAATCCAGAGATCAACCCATCTATCTATGGTCAACTGATCTTTG
>NW_006399896.1:3727376-3743786 GCF_000299155.1 Elephantulus edwardii
TAGTGCAACAATGAATGAGTGGAAGCCCAAAATCTCTGTAAATGTTTATGAAAATTAATAAAATATAATTATAGAAAAAAAAAAGAAAATAAATTTGTTAAGTACAAAAAAAAAATTCAGTAAGGTCACAAAAGATATTAATGTGCCATTGAATAAAACAAAAACATTATTTGCATTGAAACAGAGATAAAATATGTAGGAAGAAAATCATAAAAGGTATGCAAGACAAGTGTTTTTAAATATTTCCTGAGTATTTAGAGCCTTTAAGAGGAAGCAGTATGCAAAAATGAATTATTCTTTTCTTTTTTTAATTTTTAAAGCAGTGGGTAGGGAAGAAAATGTGCACCAATGAATGAATGAAAAATACAACTTTTCTGTAAACTTTGACTAAAATCACAATTTAAAAATTTATAAAACAGATTATAACAAAAAGAAAGACTAAAGCAAGTAGGAATCCAAACTATGTTTTTAAGAAAAAAATGTTTAAAAAACCCATCAAAATATATCATTATTTTATGGTAATTTAAAATTCCAATGATATTGTTTCTGCACTGACAAGGTTAAGTGGAAATAGTACTTATTTTCTTCCCTATATTGCTGGCAGGAGTTCAAATCAGTATAATAACATGAAATACCTATTTGTATCATGAAAGTAAAAATCAACAAGAGGATATAAAGAAGAAAAAAAACAAAACACACCCCACCATTCATATGGAAGCTAAATAACACCTTGTTGTTGTTGTTGTTGTTATGTGCCATCGAGTTGCTTGTGATTCATAGCAACCCTATGTACAACAGCACTAAACCCTGCTCTATCCTGTGCCAATCACACTGTCTCTGACATACCCATCCCGATTACCCCAGTCACTGAATCAATCCACCTCATAGAGGGTCTTCCCCTCCTGTGCTGTCCCTCTACCCTACCAAACATGATGTCCTTCTCCAAGGACCTGTCCCTCCTTACAACATGTCCAAAGTATGTCAGAAGAAGCCCCAGAATCCTTCCCTCAAAGGAGCAGCCTGGTGTAACCCTTGCCAGGATGAATCTGTTTGTTTTCTTACAGAAGAAATGAAAAAAAAAATAAATAGAAAGCCTTTTGAAATAAATAGACACAATATGTCAAAACTTCTAGGATACAGCAAAGGTAGTACTTAGAGGTCAATTCATAGCAATAAGCAAACACATCAAAAATAAGGAAAGAAGTAAAGCAAATTATTTAACCCAATACCTCCAGCAAATAGAAAAAGACCAAAAAACTTACCACATAACATCCAGAAGGAAGGAAATAACAAAGATATGGGCAGAAATAAATGGAAATCAGAAAAGCAATTGAAGCAACCAGTAAGACCAGGAGCTGGTTCTTTGAAAGGGAAAGTAAAATTGACAAACCACAGGCAAATTTAACAGAGGAAAAGAAAGAAAAGACATAAATAACATGAATACAGGAGCTCTGGTATCATACCAGTAGAGATGTGCTAACTGCAATGTAACTGTGGAGTTTATTATTAAAAATGTCTTCCTTAGCTATAGAACTTGATTCTGCCATGTGTATGGGTGGAAACATGAAAATAGGCTTATTACTCTATCCACAAAGGGACTGGCTATCTCAGCATTTCAAAAGGGATTGGCCAGTCTCACCAATCTACAAGAGTCTTGCCAATAAGTCTGAGCTATTCCAGCAGTAGAGAGTCTCTCTCTCTCACCACAATCAAAGAAGTTGACATGCCATGAATGTACTTCAGGACCAGACATTCTTGTGCTAACTACATTACAGCAAGCAGCAGCAGCCATGGCCAAAGCTGAGATTCAGAGAGCCAACATGAAATGAATTTGACCTTGGAACTATTATTCCACCCCCCAAGAACAGACTAGAGCTAAGCTAAAAGTCTTTGCCCAAGTTTCTTTGACAACTAGGGTGAGGAGAAAAACAGCCTTTCCTCAAGTTTATTGGACAACTTGGATGGAGGGACGGATTAGCCAGTATTGGCAGGACTGAGAACTTTGTAACACCGGTCTTAAATTGCAAGTTTCAGGGTTGAATTGCTTGCATACACATTTTAGAGGATGTCCTTACTGTGGTTTGCTTGGCTCCATAGTCAACACTTTTGGCACCAGCAGCTAGTAAATTAAAAGACATATTGCGATGGGAAAGTCTGCTGTTAGAAACCTCTCCAAAGTACTGAAGAGCAATGATTTCACTCTGAAGAGTAAGGTGCACCTGATACAGGCCATGGTCTTTGCAATTACTTGCTATGTATCAAAGAGCTGGACAATGACTAGAGATGATAGAAGGAAAATTGATGCCTTTGAGCTGGGGTATTGGAGAAGAGTATTAAATATACCATGGACTAAGAAAACAAACAGGTTCATTCTGTTGTTGTTGTTGTTCATTCTAGAGAGGGTTAAATTGGGCTGCTGCTTGGAGGCAAGGATCCTGAAGCTTCATCTGACATATTTTGGACGTGTTACAAGGAAAGACCAATCCTTATAGAGGAACATCATGCTTGGAAGGGTGGAGGGTCAACACAGGAGAGGAAGACCCTCTATGAGGGGGATTGATTCAGTGACTGGAGTAATCTGGTTAGTTGTGTTGGAGAAAGTGAGATTGGCGCAGAATAGAGCAGGGTTTAGGGCTGTTGTACATAGGGTTGCTATGAGTTGCAGGTGGCACATAACAACAACAACCACCACCTTTTTATTTCTATGTGGCCTGTGAGCCATCACATTAATTTTGAATCCAGTAAAGCAGTAAGATTGGTGTTGAGATAAGTAGTAAGAGGTACAAGAGTGTGGGGAACATGTTTGAATTCATGGGAATTGATTTATATTGATGATATTGTTGATAGGAACAGTTCCCCAATGTGAAGTCAGTAAAGGTCAGTCATGGCCATTCCCATGTGGCCTTTGCACTTTTTACACATGTGGTTCAAATCCACCAACTGCCCCATGGGAGAAAGAGAAACAATCTCTTCTCATGGGAATATTATCTCTGAAAACCCTCTGACGGGTCAGGTATGAATTGTTTTCTACTTGACAGAATGCAACAACAATAACTCAAATAAATAAAACACAAATTCTTAGAAATCCACACACTACTTAATAAATTTGAAATCCACGGACTACCCTATAAATTGGCACAGACAGAAGTAAAACACTTGAGCCGACCCAATACAAAAGAAGAAACTGAGCAGGTCGGGGGTGGGGAGGGGGGGAAACCCAGCAAATAAAACCAACAAACAAACCAAAAGTCTAAAAAACAATCAAACTAAAAACCTGAACAAGATAACTTCACCAGTGAATTCTACAGAACATTCAGAGAACTATTACCAATACTATATAAAGTATTTCAAAATATAGGAAAAGAAGGAACACTCTTATAGTCATTCAATAATGCAAATATAACCCTGATACCAATACCAAGAAAGACATCACTGAGAAAGAAAATTGTACGGTAATATTTTTCAGGAACATAGATGCAAAAATACTTAAGAGAATCCTAAACCAGTAGACACCAGTGTTGACCTTCAGCAACAAGCACTTCAGGTCCTCCTCAGTTTCAGCAGGCAGGGTTGTGTCATCTGCATAAAGCAGATTGTTGATAGATCTTCCACATTAAAAATAATTTTTCACAATCAAGTGATAAATTTGATAGGCAAACATGAATAGTTTAGCATAAGAAAAACAATCAACGTAGCCATCACATCAATTAAGCAAGGAACACAAACCATATGATCACATCAGTTAATGAAGAAAATGATTCAAAAAACCCTGTAACACTCCTTCCTAATGAAAACATTCAACAAAATAGAAATAGAAGAGAATTTTATCTATATAATTAAAAGTATATATGCAAAACCAAGACCCAGGTTGAAAGTGCTAGCTAGAACGATAAGGCAAGAGAAGGAAATAAGAAGTGTCTATATTGCGACAGTCTTGGTACCAGTAGCTAGGAAATTAAAAGGTGCATTGCCATAGGAAAGTCTGCTGTTAGGGACCTCTCCAAAGTGCTGAAGAGCAATGATGTCTCTCTGGAGGCTAAGGTGCATCTGATACATGCCATGGTCTTCACAATCACTTGTTATGCATCAGAGAGGTGGACAATGACCAAGGAGGACAGAAGGAGAATTTATGCCTTTGAGCTGTGGTGCTGGAGAAGAGTATTGAGAATACCATGGACTGCTATGAAAACAAACAGATTTGTCCTGGAAAGGTTTAAACCGGTGGCTCCTTGGAGGCAAGGATTCTGAGGCTCTGTCTAACATACTTTGGACATGTTGTGAGGAGAGATCGGACCTTGAAGAAGGACATCATGCTTGGGAGGGTGGAGGGAGAGTGCAGGAGGGGAAGGCCCTCTATGAGGTGGATTGATTCAGTGACTGGGGTAATCGGGATAAGTGTGTCACAGACAATGGATTGGCACAGGACAGAACAGAATTTAGGGCTGTTGTACAAAGGGTCGCTGACTTGGCCCAGTTTTACAGACACTCTGTCAATCTACTTTGTTGATGGTCTTCCTCTCTTTTGCTAACTCCTCAACTTTTCCAAGCATAGCGTCTTTTTCTGAGGACTTGCCGCTCTTAATATCATGCTCAAAGTATGTGAGATGAAGTTTCACCATCTTTACCTGTAAGGAGCATGCTGGTTTTTCTCCTAGAAATGTTTTTATGAGTTCTTCTGTCATTCCGTGGAATATCCAATACTCTTCAACATCACAACTCAATGACATTGCTTCTTCTTCTATCATTTTATTAATTGTCCAACTTTCAGTGTATAGCAAGTAATTGTAAAAACAAAACAAAACAAAAAACAAGATAGCTTGGGACCTCTACTGGCAGAAAACTGAAGCAGAAGTCATATCTCACACCATATGCAACCAGCTAAAGGTGGATTAGAGACCTAAGGGTGAAGCCCCAAACCATAAAGATAATAAGAGAAAAAAATAGGACAAAACATAGAAGGCTAAATCTATAGTATAAAAGGACTGGTAAATACAGCCAGAAATGCACAACCAAGAGAGGATAAAATTGATGAGCAGACCTTCTAAAGATTAAATCCCTGTGTGCATCAAAAACTTTTACCAGTAGGATTAAAAGAAAATCTACTGACTGGGGGGAAAAATTTTGACAATGCTAACTCAAACACGTGTTTTATAACACATGTTTACAGTATATTATATGGTCTCCAAAATAAAAAGACTGATCACCCGATCACAAAATGTGCAAAAGACATAGAAAGACTTCATAGAGGAAGGCATTTGGATGGCCAACACCTGAAGAAATACTCGAAGTCACTGGTAATCAGAGATGCAAGTCAAATCACAATGAGATAAAATTTCACCCCAATAGCAGTGACAAAGTTTAACAGGGCAGCAAACAACAAATATTGCGGAGGATACGGAGAGATTAGAATTCTCTTACACTGTTGGCAAGATTATAAAATGATCCATCCGCTGTAGAAGGCAGTTTATCATTTCTTCAAAAAGCTGGACGTAGAAATTCCATATGACCAGCTATACCCCTTCTAAGAATACATCACAGGGAAATTAGAACTGAGGCAAGCATGGAAATTTGAACACCAGTGTTCATAGCGGTACTGTTTACAATCACAAGGACATGGCAACAGTCCCCAATGTCCAACAACAAACGAATGGATTGAGAAACTGTGGTACATTCAAGCAATGAATACTATGATTTCAAAAGAAACTACAAGACTTCAGTGCAGTATGCTAAGTGAACCAACTCAGTCTCATAAGGACAAATATTATATAAGATCAATATTGTAAAAATATAAAGATAATTGGTAATATGTATATTAAGATCTAATGGGGGAAAGTGAAGGATCGGAGGGATGAGGATAGTTAGGGGAGAAATCTCAGAGTCACACAATTTGGTGGGCAGAGGGATGGGGTGAAGGAAATGGGAAAGATCCAGTGGGGACCTGAAAAGACAAGTTAAAGATGGGGATACTTCCATGGAGATTAATTTGATAAAACACAATGTATGAGAATGATTGTATGAAACACAATGTGAAAAAAAGGAAAGAGTGAAATACACATACTAGAAAACATCAAAGCTTGGATCAGGTACATCTTAGTCTTTAACATAATTGCTGTTTAGCACTTTGGAGAGTTCCTTCACAACAGACTTTTTTCCCATTGCAGGAAGTCTTCTGATTTCTTGACTGCTGGCACCAATATTGTTAATTGCAGTTTCTATCTTTTCACCATCATCATGATGTTCTCTATTGGTCCAGTAGTGAAGATTTTTTTTATTTCTTGATAGTGAGATATAAACCATACAGAAGGGTGTAGTCTTTGTGCTTCTGAAGCAAACATTTCAAATTCTCCTCAATTTCACCAAGTAAGGTTATGTCGTTTTAATAATGCAGTCTGTTGATGAATCTGCCTCTGATCCAGTGCCACCTGCTTCATAAAAGCCAGCTTCTTGTTGAATAAAAAGCCACCATCTATGTTGAATATGTATGGAGAAAGTATGTATCTCTGACACATTTCTTTTTTGGTTTTAAACCGGCAGTGTTTCTTTGTTCTGTTCAGACAACAGCTCCTTGGTTTAGGCATAGTTTTTGCATGAGCACAGGTAAGTATTCTGGGGTTGTCATTATTCTAATTGTTAACCATAGTTTGTTACAAACAATGTGATCAAATGCCTTTTCATAGTTGAGAAAACAAAAATAGACATCTAATGTTCTCTTGCTTTCAGCAAGTGTCCATCTGACATCAGCAATGATATTCCAAGTGCCATGGCCTCTTCTAAATCCAGTTTGAATATCTGACAGTTCTATATTGAACTGTTCTAGCAGATTTCTCATAATTTTCAGTAGTATTTTACTTGCATATGATAATTTTGATAATATTCATACTATGTTGAATTATTTTTTTTAATGGAAACAAATAAGTATTTCTTCTAGAGATTCCTAGATAGTTATCTTCCAAATTCCTTGGCACAGGTTGGCAAGCACATCTATGGCTACATCTGTTTATTGAAAGATGTCAGTTGGCATTCGATCAATATCTGGGGCTTTATTATTTTGCTGATGCCTTCAGTGCAATTTGAACTTCTTTGTCATCACCATTGGTTCTTGATCATATGCTATGGGATCTCATATAGATGAGTTAGGTACCTTTTCAAATTATTGAGGAGTAGTGATATGAGTTTGAGGACTAAGGTATATCTGACTCAAGCCATAGTCCTTCCGATTATCTATGCATTATCTATGCATCCAAGACCTGGTCAATGAATAAGGATGACAGAAAAAAGAATTGACAACTTTGAGCCGTGGTGTTGGAAAGAGCACTGAACATTCCATGAGAGGCCAAGAGAACAAATAGATATGTCTTGGAGAGAGTGCAGCCAGAGAGCGCTTTGGAGGAAAGAATGATGAGGTTTCACCTCATATACGTTAAGCATATTGCTAAGAGGTGCTATTCCTTGAAGAGGGACATAATGTTGGGAAGAGCGGAAGGACACAAAGGAGAGGAAGAACCTCAGCCAGGTGGATTGACAGAGTGACTATTGCAATGGGCTCTTTTGTGTCAGGAAGTGTGAAGATGATGCAGAACAGGACTAGGTTCAGATCTATTCTTCAGAGGGTCGCTATGAATCATACTTAACTTGATGGCCAATAACAACAACCTAACAAGAACAACAACAACATGGAACCTCATAAAAATGAAATGTTTTTGAGCATCAAAAGTCTTTTCCAATGGGGGGGACATAGTATGGGGACAAATATTTGGAAATTACATTTCTCACAAGGAATTCTTAACTAAAATTTATAGAATACTACAATGCCTCTACCAGAAAAAGGCTAATAATCAAATTGTAAAATGGGCAAAAGATATGAAAAGACTCTTCACCCCAGAGACAATTCAGATGACCTATACATGCATGAGGAAATGCTCGAAATTGCTAGCTTTAGAGCATTTCAAATCAAAACAACAATGAGATACCATAACACCCTAACAAGCAACAGCAAAATTTTACAGGACAGGAAATAATAAATGTTGGTGAGGATATGGAGAGTTTGGAACTCTCATGTACTGCTGATGGGAATGTAAAATGGTACAACTACTTTAGAAGGCAGTTTGATGTTTCCTGAAAAAGGTGAAAATAGAAATTCCATTTAACCCAACTATTCCACTACTGAGAATATATCCCATGGAAATCAGAGCTGAGACGTGAACCAATGTATGTTCATTAATGTTCACTGCAGCACTATTTCCAACAGCAAGAAGATGAAAACAATCTAATATCCATTAACAAATGAATGGATGGAGAAATTTTGGTAGATTCAGAAAAGACTTCTATGCATGATCAAAAAATAATGAAGATTCATGAAACAAAACACACCGTGGGAAAGTCTAAAGGATATTATGCTGAGATAAATAGATAAATAAGAAAAGGATAAATGTCATATAAGACTACTACTGTGAAAATAGAAGGGTCAGGGATTGGAGCATGCATAGAGGATAGACAGAGCAGAAATATGAACACTGTAAATATTCATGAACTTATATAAAAATCAGAAGAATACTGTCAGACAATCAACCATAAAGGATCAGAAGAAGGATCAACCTGGAAAGAATGAAGAAGTGGATAATATGGATATAGCAAATAACAACTTCAAATAGGACATGTATAACTTGTTAAAGGGGTGTTTGAAGGGGATTAGGAGGCAGAGAAGAAGCAGGAGGAAGAAAATACGTGAGCAGTCAGAGTTGTTGAACAGATGGATGGGAATAGGCAAGACACAATTAAGATTTAAGTTGTGATGAAAAACATGGATCAATTGTAGTTGACATTATAGATGTACATAAATAATTGAATGAAAACCAAGATTACAGGGAAAGCTGAGAAGAGGTAAGAGAGGGGTGAAGTGGGGAAAAAGATAAGCTCTCCTTAGCTGCTGAACTATTGATATTCTTGCTCTCCAAGAACATTAAGAGCACGTAAATTATATAGTGGGTGCATGAACAGGAATATTTAATATGAGCCGTATAATTATATGATGTTGGTTCACTGATTCCCTAGCATTATTCTGCACATATCTCTCAAAGGAGCTATCCCAGTAAAATGAGATTTTAAGAAAAGGAATCTGTCCGGCGCACTGTTAAACTTTTAGCACACTGCCTTTCCCCTGATGCTAGGATGAGCTCACTATCCTATTTAAAATTACAATGTTTAGAAACAAATGTAATTTGCCAGTGTCGAAGAATTTCTCCCCAGGAGCAATTGAACACACACATTTTATTAATTTGTCCTTTTGCAGAACAGTTTTATTTTCTCTCACCCCTGGGCCAGCCATGTTCATTTGTGTTATTTCTTGTAGCTGTTGTGTTGGAGTTTCTACCTTTAGCTCCACAGGTCAGTTGTTCTTAAAATTTAGCAGCAATAATTTAGTTGAGTTTAGGAGTGCTTACTACAACCTACTCTTTGAGATTTAAAGATCTTAAAGTTGTGGCAGCTTTTTAGGTTTTAACAAAAAAACTACTGCTGAAACTAGTGCTACTTGACATTGGGATGCATGCTGTGGGTAAGGTGGACATTTCAGATATAAATAAATATATGCATTTATTGATATTCTAGTTTTTTAGTTGATATTCTAGTTCTTTTCTGAGAGTATGCCAAGACTGGAAATTTCTTGGTGATAAAGTTGTAAGCTGTTGCTTGTTTCTTTATTAATGTAGTGCAGTGTGGACCTTTTAATAACTCAGCAGCACTTTATAGACATTATTTAACTAATACCCACAGCTAGGTATTGGAGAGGGGCACAAAACCCAAAGATTCCCCTGGCCAACGAAGTATACCTGCCCCTCCAGCAGCTACTGTAAGAAACGGCAAATTATAATACATCAACTTCAACTTGTTCCCTAACACATTCCAACCCAAAGAAGTAGAAGGATACTGTGCATGGCTTTGCATGAGACAATAGTGGAAGAAGAGAGAGGGAGGGGGAAGAATAGAAAGACCAACTATAGGAGATAGAAGAAAAGATCAAAGAAGGAAGATATTCTGTCATTAGTACTTGTAGTTGTTAGGTGCCACTGAGTTATGCACAACTCATAGCAACCCTATGAACAACAAATCTGAGCCCTGTCTTCTCATGTACCATCTTCACTATCTTTTTTTTTCCATTTGCCTTTGATGTTTTCTTTGTTTAATTTATCCTTTGTTGCACGTTTTATCCCCACCTTACCCCTACTTCCCCTAGTCCACTCCACAATGCACCCTATGTTCCAGATTATTCCCATGCATATAATACTTAATCATATATTCCTCTCAAACAGTTCTTCCCCTCACCTGTTCTATGCAGTGTTCATTATTTATCAATTCTTTCCCCAATTCCTCACCAATGTCGCCTGTTTTCCTTATTTTAATTCCTCACCAATGTCACACACTGGTAAAACAGTAGTTTTATGCAGTATTTATCCATTTCACTCAGCATACTGTCCTCAAGGATTCCCCCATGTTATGTAATATTTTACTATGTCATTGTTTTTGAGTGCTGCATAGTATTCCATTGTGTGGATATACCATAGTTTTTCCTATTCATTCATTTATTGATAGACATTTGAGTTGCTTCCATTTATTTGCCATTGTGAATAATTCAGCAATAAACATGGATATTTATATTAAGGACTCTAGTTATTTTAGGTTTTATTCCCAGCAGTGGAATTGCTGGGTCAAATAGTAAGGTTCAACAGTTCAGGAAGTAACAAATGCTGCCAATGTTGTAGAGAGATTGGAGCTCTTTTTAACTGCTGGTGGGATCGTAAAATGATAAAACCACTATGGAAGGTATTCTGGTGCTTTCTCAGAAAGTTGGAAATATAAATACCAGATTCACTATTTTTTACATGCTCAAGCCCATGGTACCAATCATTGCATTGGCTCATCTGGTTTTAGGATCTTCCTCTCTTTCACCAGCCCTCTACCTTAGTTGAATCCCTTGAAATAAGATTAGGCTAGCACATTTCTCCAAGTCATGTGTTAACATGGCCTTATTGAAAGAGTTTAGGTCCTTGAGACCTAGATTTTAGACTTTTTCACTCTTTAACATATTCTCAAACAGACAGAACTTTTCTTGACCCCTCCACATATTTTTACATAAGCGGGAATAACTGGATGGTGTTTCTTTCCATTATATACATATGAAGAGAAGCTCTGGGGAGAAAACTTCAGAGTGGGTGGAGAATGTAAGCTGAAAACTAGAAAAGTTGAAGAACATCAGTGACTGCATGAAATGTCTGGTACAAAACATTAAAAGACTCAGTGTAAAGAGCTTTCTTGGTGTTTGGTGAAATAGAGAGCTTAGAACAGCCCAATCATAAATACCCGCTCGGCTCTTATGAGTGAAGGCCCATAACTTAATACATAATACACCTCATTTTTTTTGGTTTTGTTTTACTAAAAATCAAGATCATTTATTCCAATGTGCTATAGAAAAGGGAAAAGAAAGATAAATAGTGGATTAATTAATTGGACCACCAGCAGAGCCATCTAAACTGGAAACACTCCCTAATACACTTCTTATCAAAGGAATCAGGTGCAGAGCCAGCCTGACCATGAACAGTGGGATTTAGTAATAGAAAACCATGTTGGAGACTTCTCTCCTATCTTTTCTGCTAGGAATTGCGTGTTATGAAACTGATGTTGCCGACCAGCCCTAGAAGTGTCACATGAATACTATGACTTATGATTATTTTCAGACTTCTGAATCTTTAAGTATTAAATGAGCATAGCCAACATTTATAGGGCTATGATGGGAGCTCAGGTGGACTAGTGTGTTCTACCAAGTCAAAGGCAGGTCATTCAAATCTACCAGCTCCTCTGAGGGATAAAGATGGATAATCTCCTCCCATACAGTCTGTGAAACCTACTGGAAGGTCAACTGTGGATTGGATCTAACTTGACAGCACACAATAACAATGACATGGAAGTAGCAAAATGATTGATTTTCATCTTAGTTTGTCTCCAGTTTCCTAATAATAACATGATAGGTTAATGTCAGTAACCAGAAGAGAGAGGGAGAGACAAAATAGCCTAGAGAATTATCAAGTTAACTAATGTATTGTCAACTAAGTAGACCAAGAGATGACTATAATGTACTCAGGCTGGACTGTATGTTTTCCTCTTTTTACAAGAACTCCTGGGCTTGTATAGAGTAAAGAGTGTTCAGATATCAGAAAGTCAGGTCTTACTGTGCTCAGATACCATGGGGACAATTTTCAGATTAATTAAAAGAAGAACTAGGGTACACGTGTGGCTTAGGAAGGGAGCCAAAGCCCTCTTTTAGGTTCCAAAACCTTGGGCCCAAAGACTTCAGAAAATACATTAAATTCTTTACCTATTCTTGGAGAGTTCATGCCTAACTTCTCTGTTGTTGGGCATGATTGTGTGAATTCTAACTCATAGTGATTCCACATGACAGAATGATGTTACCGCATGGAGTTTTCTAGACTGTAATTAAATTACTGGAGTCAGTAGACAGTATGAACCACCAATCTTTTGGTTGGCAGCTGAAAACTTACAATTGTGTCACTGGGGTGTCTTCTAATCTCTCTATTTACACTTTTCTTTCAGTTTTTGTTTTGTTTTGTTATTTAAGATAAAATTTACAGAGGAAATTTGTTATCAGTTTAAAATTCCTGTGCTTGTGATTTACAATCATGATTATAATTTCCACATTGCAGCAGTGCTCTTCTCACTTCTCATTTCCATTTCTCCTTCCTTTCTGTTTTTGTGTACTATCAAGTCAGAACCAGCCCATAGCTGACCCTCCAATGAATTTTCAGAGGCAATTAATCACACAGGAGGATATTCTCCACCCTTCTCCCCAGGAGCAGCTGGTTGATTTGAGCCATGTGCCTTTGGAGTTGCAGCTCAGCTTCTTGCCACTAGGCCATCAAAGCTCCACCCACTCTTTTTTTATTGGGGTGGTGGGAAATGTTGCCCTTTTGATATTGTATGCATAATTATTCTGCGAACTGTGTTTCTTCTTGATGTTATCAATCATCTGCTAACACAGGTCTGTTTTAAATCTGTCTATAGTTCAGCTGAAAGTTGAGGTGTGAGGTGAGTGATTTCAGTTTCAGGTTTGAAGGGTAACTAGGTATCAACAACATAGGGACACCCCCCACCCCAATTTCTATACGAGCAGTAAGTGTTCAGTCATTGATTTTAAGATGTAGAAAGACTATCATGTGATGAACTTTTGGAGTTTTAAGATTTTAGACAGACCACATGGGATACAAAAAGGGGGTGAGAGACTGAATTCAATCATGTGTCCAGTGAGTCACTCAATCATGTCTAAGTAATGAAACCTCAATAAACACTCTGTACTTCAAGAGTACCCTAATTGCAGATAGTCTCACAGATTCATGTGGTCAGAGAATTACTTAACCTGATTCCACCAGAAGAAAATAGACTTTTATATTTGAACCTTGCAGATCTCACCCTATGCATTCCTTTTTAGCTGATTCTGATTTGTAGCCTCCTTTGTAGTCCCTAGAGATTTGTACTGCTAAGCCAAAAGTAGTATCTCTCAGGTGGTTAAAATCCACCACACACTGCTCTTGTGTGATTTTTACAGCCTTGGAAAACCTGCTGGAGGGTCGACTGTGGGTCAGTTTTGATGTGACAGCTGTGAGTTTGATGAATTTTTTTGAGACTCTATTTTAAGTATGGCACTATTAGTCAGTTCTGTGAGTCATTATACCAAAATGTGAAGGGTGTGTGGGAATCTTCAAATAATGAACACTGCTTTGGAACAGATTAAGGAAAGAAATATTTAAAAGAAATATATGATTGAGTGTTATTTGTATGTCTTCAGTCCAGAATAAGAGGTGTATAGCAAAGTGGAATGAGGCGGGAGAATTATGCAACAATGAATTAATATTATTTTTTAAGTGACCTGGGGAGGAATAGGGAGGAATATGTGCAACAATGATTTGAATGAATGAAAAATCCAAATATTTTGTAAACTTTTGTTAAAATCACAATAAAAAGGAAAAAAATGTGTAGCCTATTGGTCAAAAGTAAGAAATGTCCTCACACCCTCAAACTTTTACCTGAAGCCTTTAGCCAATCTGTCAATATGTTCTCCTCACTTGTGTGTGTCGTCCAGCTCAAAGTAGTTGGTGTCAAAATTTGTTTACACTCCCAAACACTTTATTTGAAATATAATTGAAAACAGTTGAAATAGAATTAGTTTGCATTATTTGCAACATATTTAAACTCTGCCCTATCCCTCACCATCTTCACAATTTCTGATATGCTGTCAATTTTGCAACTGGATTATCATTCTTTTTCTTGTCCAGGCACTGTGTTGTTACTATTGTTGTTAGGTTCCATTGAGTCCAGTCCAACTGATAGTGACCCTATGAGCAACAGAATAGGAACAAATATGGATCTATTCCAGGCAGTCAGCCAGACAACTGTCCATATTTGTTCCCATTCCCAAGAAAGATGATCCAAAAGAATGTGGGAATTATAGAACAATATCATTAATGACATATACAAACAAAGTACTGCTGTAGATTATTAAAAAAAACAAACACAAGCTAGACAGCAAGTTCAAGCAGGATTTAGAAGAAGCTGTGGCACCAGTGATATCACTGCTGATATCAGATAGATCCTGACTGAAAATAAAAAATGTTGTTGTTGTTATACCAGAAGAAATTTTATTTATGCTTTATTGACATTACTTTATTGCATTACTGTGCAGATTATAATAAGTTATGACTAACATTGAGAAGAACGGGAATCTCAAAACACACTGTGTTCATAGAAAACCTATACTTAGACCAAGAGGCTGTTGTGTGAACTGAACAATGAAGCACTACATGGTTTATAACTAACAGAGGAATTTGTCAGAGTTGTGTCCTCACTCCATGCCTATTTAATCTCTATGCTGAGCAAATTATTCAAGAAGATGGACTCTACGAGGAAGAATATGGCATCAGAATTGGAGAAAGACTCATCAATAACCTGTGTTATGCAGATGATACAGCTTGCTTGCTGAAAGTAAGGAGGACTTGAAGCACTTGCTCAAGAGGATCAAAGAAAGCAATATGGATTGAATCTCAAGGTCAAGAAAGCAAATATTTTCACCAGTAGCCTACAGGCAACATTATGATAGATGGAAAAAAAGATTGAAGTTGTCAATGATTTAATCTTACTTGGATCCACAATCATCATGCTTGGTACCAGTAGTAAGGAGATCAGGAGACATTGCACTGTGAAACCCTGCAGTCAGGGAACTCTCCAAATTATTGAGGAGCAATGATGTCAATTTGAAGACAAAGGTACATCTGATTCAGATCATGGTCTTTTCAATCATTTGCTATGCCTCAGAGAGCTGGACAATAACTAAGGACGACAGAAAAACAATTGATGCCTTTGAGCTGTGGTGTTGAATATGTGCACTGAATATCTCGTAGACTGCTAAAACAATAAACGAATAATGTCTTAGAGAAAGTGCAGCTAGAGTCCACCTTGGAGGCAAAGATGATAAAACTTCACCTTTCATACTTTGGGCATGTTGCTAGGAAAAACTATTTCCTGGGAAGATAAAACATGCTTGGAAAGGTGGGTGGTCAGTGAAAAAGACATTCCACCAGATGTATTGACACAGTGACTCTTGGAATGGGTTCAAGTGTGTCAGATAGTATGTGGATGGTACAGGATAGGACAAAGTCCAGATCTGTTGTTCATAGGGTTACTATGAGTCATACTCTACTCAACAGTGCCTAACAACAGTAATAACATGAATTACATATCTTAACCCTTTTCTACTCTCTGTCATCCTCACAATCTCTGGCACAGGTGAACTCATTGATGTAGTCACTGTGTCAATTCACCTTTTGAGGATCTTCCTCTTTCACCATCCCCCCACCTTCCCAGGCATGCTATACCTCTCCAATAAATAGCCTCTCTTAGTAACATGCCCAAAGTTTGTGCACTGAAGCTTTATCATCTTTGCCTAAAAGAAGTACTCTAGCTACACCTTCTCCAAGACATATCTGTATATAACCATTTGTTCTTTTGGAAGTCCATGAGATATTCAGCACTATTCTTCAACACAACGGTTCAAGGCCACAATTCTTCTCCTGTCACCTTTATTCATTTTCCAGCTCTCAGCAACATAACAAGTGATTGAAAGGACAAGGGCTTGAATCAGGCACACTTCAGTCCTCAAACTAACATCATTGTTCCTCAATTATTTGGAGTGGTCTATGACTGCAGACTTTTCCAGTGCAATGTCTCCTGATCACCTGATTTCTGGTACCAAAGCTATTTGTTGTGGATCCAAGCAAGATGAGATCATTGACAGCTTCAGACATTGTTCTGTATATTAGGATGTCAGTTCAGTGGTGAGAATTCACTTTC
>NW_006399896.1:3743886-3785913 GCF_000299155.1 Elephantulus edwardii
TTTTTTAATTTTTAAAATTTATTTATTTTTTTTTATTTTCTACTAGTTTATTTTTGGCCTAGTGAACAGAAAGTGATGCTACTAAGCCAAAGGTGGGTGATTTTAATTTGAGGCCCTCTGGCCTGGTTTATTTAAATTGTTTTTGGTCAAACATTCTTCTAAGTGGTATAGCACTAGTCTGGCCATTTGCCTTACAGAGGTAACTCGGGTTGCTGTGACGCTGAACACGGTGTTGAACATTTGATATGTCAAATGTGATAATGGTTACCCATGGCGGACAGTGTTTGGTGGAGCTCCCCAATTAAAATGAGCTTGGAAGCAGGAGTGACATCCATTTCTGAAATAGATTGGCTCTGGAAACTCTATGAACTTGGAGAAACAATGAAAGTTATACAAGTGCTCAAGCCTTTCGTTCATAGGGTCGCTATGAGTTGTCTATGACTCGATGCCACTTCACAACAACAAAAACAACTAGTTGATTTATAAAATTCAAATACAAATTTGAACAAATTTTCAATTTTCCTCATCCGCCCACACATCAAATTGTACAACTCAATGATTAATCACCCCTTCCCCTGCACATCCATATCCCTTTGCTTCCAACTTCTCCCATTCCTTTTGCATTTTTATTATCATTCTACAATAATGGTTTTACATATTTGTCCTTGTAGGACTGAGTTAGTTCACTCAGCAAAATGCTCTTCAGTACCTCCCAAGTTAGGTAATAATTTACAAAATCATTGCTCCTTCGTGCTGCATGGTATTCCATTGTGTAAATGTCCCATAATTTCTCAATCCATTCGTGATTGGACATTTGTTTGACCATGTTCTTTCGAGGCTGAATAATGCCACTATGATAATTGGTGTACAAGTTTCCATTTATGCCTCAGTTCTCCTATTCTCAGGGTATATTCCAAGTAGTGGAATATCTGGGTCATATGGAATTTCTATTTTCAGTTTTTGAGGAAGCGCCAAACTGCCTTCCAGAATGGCTGTACCATTTTACAAACCCACCAACAATGTATGAGTTCCTTTCTCGCCACATGCTCTCCAACATTTATTACTTGCTGCCTTGTTAAACTTTGCCACTGTTACTGAAATGAGATGATATATCATTGTGGTTTTGATTTGTATATCTCTCTTATTGCCAGTAACTTGGAGCCATGTGTCTGTTTGCCATTCCAATATCTTCCTCATCTGGGATATTCCTTTTTTACACTGTCCCTCCACCCTTCTAAGCATGATGTTCTCCAGGAACTGGTCCCTTCTGGCCACATGTCCAAAATATGTGAGATGGAGCTTCAAAATCCTTGCCTCCAAAGAACAGCCTGGTTTCATCCTCTTCAAGATAAATCTGTTCTTTTGGAAGTCCATGCTATGTTCAATACTCTAGCACCACAACTCAAAGGCATCAATTCTTCCTCTGTCAACCCTAGTCACTGTCCATCTGTCAGATGCATATGTTCAGCTCTCTACAACTACTCTAGAAACTTATCAAGATTATTGGTGGTATTTATTTATTTGGGTCTCAAGCAATGCTTTATCTAATTTTTAAATGTAAATTTTAATTTAATTTTTTAAATTTTAATTTAATTTTCTAATTATTTATTTTATATCAATTTGCTTACAAAGTTCATATACACTGGGTTTCACACTATTCTTTATTCACATTGTGTTTCATACAATAACTCCCATACATTATGTTTCATAAAATCAATCACCATGGGACCTTGCCCATCATTACTCAATATTTTCAGGTCCCCACTGGATCCAACTAATTTTCTTTAAGCCCTCCCTCCTCCCCATCAAACTGTGAAACCCTATTGTTTCACCTCTACTCATCCTCACCCTTCTGCTCACACTCCTTCCCCTTTGAGTCACCCTACATGTTTTATTAGTTATACTTACATTTTTACAATAATGGTCTTATGTGGTATTTGTCCTTATAAGACTGTATTAGTTCCCTCAGCATAATACTCTCCAGTTTCTCTCAAGTTATTTTTTCAAAATAGTTGTTCCTGAGTGATGCATAGTATTCCATTTTGTGAATGTATCATGATTTTTCAATTCATTCAGTTGTGGTTGGATAGTAGGGCTGTTTCCATGATCTTGTGATGGTGAATTACATGGCTACGAACACTGGTGCACAGATTTCCGTTTGTGTCTCAGTTATAATTCCCTAGAGGTAAATTCCTAGTAGTGAAATAACTGGGCCATACAGGCTTTTATGTTCAACATTTTTGTTTTGATTTTATACTGATTTATTTACAAAGTTTGAATACATTGTTTTTTATAAAACACCCTTCCCATTTCTTTAATACACACACACACACACACACACACACACACACACACCCCAACCCAAAGCTCAAACTATCTTCTAGTAGACTGGTTGTACCATCTTACAATTCCAAAAATAGTGCATGGGAGTTCCAACTTCTCCACATCCCCTCCAACATTTATTGCTTGCTTCCTACAAAACTTTGCTACTCCTATTGGGGTAAGATGGTATATCATTGTAGTTTTTATTCGTATATCTTTCAAATTGCCAGTGATTTTGAGCATTTCTTCATGTGTCTGTTTGACATCCAAATAACTTCCTCTGTTTAAAGTCTTTCCATGTCTTTTGCTTGTATTGTATTTGGGCTATTAGTCTTTTTCTTCTGGAGGCCCAAGACAATAGCCAACCACAAACTGAGATACATGGAAGAGAACCTAACTAGAGACACAAAATACCAGTACAAAGAAAACTACAGAACATTTCTACATAACACATTAAAAAACGTAAATAAATGGAAAAATAAGCCCTGTTCCTGCATAGGAAGACTCAATATTGTGAAAATGGCAATCCTACCAAAATCAGTCCATATGTTCAATGCAATCCCACTACATATACCAAATTCATTTTTCAAGGAGATCAAAAAGGAAATTGCCAAGTTTATTTGGAGAGGAAAGAGACCCCTCAAATAATCAAAACACTCCTGAAAAACAAAAATGAAGTAGGAATTATAGCACTCCCTGCCCTTAAAACCTCCTACACAGCAGTAGTGACCAAAGCAGCATTGCACTGGGACAATGATAGGCACATAGACCAATGGAACAGAATTGAGAACCCAGAAATAGACCCAGATATCTATGGTCAACAGATATTCAAAAAGGAAATAAAACCTATCAAATGAGGAAATGACAACCTCTTCAACAAGTGGTGCTGTCAAAACTGACTGCAACCTGAAGAAAGCTGAAACAGAATCCACATCTCACACCATATTAAAAAAAGTCAACTCAAGGCTGATTCAAGAACTGGGAGTAAACCCAAAACCATAAAATTCCCCAGATACAAACTGGGATCAAGGTTAGATGGCCTAATCTATGGTATAGAGACTGACAAATACAGCCAGAAATGCACAATCTGGAGAGGATAAAATTGATAAGTGGGACCTTCTAAAGATTAAATCTCTGTGATCACCATAAATTTTTTCAACAGGGAGAATAGAAAACCTAACAACCAGAAACAAACATTTGGCAACACCATTTTAGACAAGGGTCTCATGTTGTTGTTGTTGTTGTTATGTGCCGTCGAGTCATTTCCGATTCATAGCAACCCTATGCACAACAGCCCTAAACCCTGCTCTATCCTGCGCCAACCGCACCGCCTCTGACACACCCATCCTGATTACCCCAGTCACTGAATCAATCCATCTCATAGAGGGTCTTCCCCTCCTGTGCTGTCCCTCCACCCTCCCAAGCATGATGTCCCTCTCCAAGGACCCGTCCCTCCTGGCAACATGTCCAAAGTATGTCAGATGAAGCCCCAGAATCCTTGCCTCCAAGGAGTAGCTTGGTTTAATCCTCTCCAAGATGGATCTGTTTGTTTTTCTGGCAGTCCAGGGTACATTCAGTACCCTTCTCCAGCACCACAGCTCAAAAGCATCCACTCTCCTCCTGTCCTCTGTAGTCATTGTCCAACTCTCTGATGCATAACAAGTGATTGCAAATACCATGGCCTGTATCAGGCGCACCTTAGTCTCCAGAGAGACACTGTTGCTCCTGAGTACCCCTAACAGCAGACTTTCTCATCGCAATATGCTTTTTGATTTCCTGACTGCTGGTGCCAAGAGTGTTGACTGTGGAGCCGAACAAACTGAAGCTGTGAACAATCTCAATCTCTTCGTCATCCATCCTGATGCTGCCAATTGGTCCAGTGGCGAGAATCTTTGTCTTCTTTGCATTGAGCCTCAGTCCATACTGAAGGCTGCAGTCCTTGACCCTTCGCAGCAAGTGCATGAGGTCCTCCTCAGTTTCAGCAAGCAGGGTTGTGTCATCTGCATAACGGAGATTGTTAATAGACCTTCCACCAATCCTGATGCCACAATTCTCCTCAGAGAGCCCAGCCTCTCGGATAATCTGCTCTGCATACATGTTGAAAAGGTATGGAGACAGGATACATCCCTGGCGTACACCCTTCCCAATTTTGAACCATGCAGTGTTACCCTGCTCTGTTCTGACTACTGCCTCTTGGTCCAAGTATAGGTTTTGCATTAGCACAATTAAATGTTCTGGGATTCCCATTCTTCTCAGAGTCAGCCACAGTTTGTTATGATCCACACAGTCAAATGCCTTTGCATAATCAATGAAACACAGATAGACATTCTTCTGGTATTCTCTGCTTTCAGCCAAGATCCATCTAACATCAGCAACAATATCCCTAGTACCATGACCCCTTCTAAACCCAGCCTGGACTTCTGGCAGTTCTCTGCTGATGTAGCAGTATTTTATTTTATAAATTTCAATCATTTGATAAACAATGTTGGAAAAGAGAAAATTTAACTTGAAATCATGAGTAAAAGACTTTAAAATAGACACTTTTATAATATTTTTAGTACTTACTGTACTTCCTTTAATGGTCTACCAAAAGCTCCTATTGATGCAAACAATATCTGATGAGTTAATGCACTGATAATTGTCTATGAATATCTTTCCTGAGGCAAGGACACATAGATACACATTGCTTCTATGAAATGCTGTACAGAGGTAACTTGTAGTGCTGTGAAGCTGAACACTGATACTGCTGATACTGATGTGTCAAATGCACTAATGGTTACCCATGGTGGATAGTGTTTGGTGGGGCTTCCTGATTAAAGCAACCTTGGAAGTAAGACTGGTATCCACTTCCATAATAGCTTGTCTCCGGAAACTCTATGAACCTGGAGAAAGGATGAAAGTCATACATGTGTTGAGGATGTTTGTTCATAGGGTCACTATGAATCCTCTACGACTTGAAAACACTTAACAACAACAACAGCTTGCCCTAGTAGTTATCTGATTAAGAAGATGTGTTGAGTATGTTTGTACACATCTACAAGCACTTGGAAACAAATGACAAAGATTTCAGTTTCTCAATCCTCGTGAAAATGTATATACAATTGCTCTAGCCATATACTGCAAATAATTTACTCCTCTAATAGTCTCCAATGTAGATATTATTTCATTTCATCCTTGTCAAGGGACATATTGCTACCTGTCAGTTCCTGTATGTCTCTCTCTCTCTCTCCTTTTTTTTTCTACTCCCATGGGAGAGGACTAAAAGCAAGATTTCTCAGAGGAAATAAGAAATGAAGTAAAAAACAGATGCATCAAGATGAAGAAACCTCCCCATCCCCTTAGGAACACAGGGTATCCAAACCCAAACCAATCTTAGAGGTCCTAATGTGTGGCAAGGCTATGACCAGTGTTATGAGACTGGAAGCCAATAAAAAGCTGTTCCATCTCAAGCTGCCTTCTCTTCTCCTGGCAGCATACCAAAAAGCTTGGGTCCAACTCTGATTTTTCCAAGAGTATTTCTCTCCCTTTCTTTCCTTTTCTCTTTAACTCTTTCATACAATCTGTCTAGCTTTCCCCAACCATGTGTCCTTTGCATTACCTTAATAAACCTTTTCCACTTGTTTTGTTCAATTACCACTGTGTGTACAACTTTTCTCTTATTTATAGTTGTTTCAACTCACTTCCTCAAGAGAAATATTCATGAGTGGTGAAGAATAAAAAGAGCTCTAGTTTTAGCATGTCCCAACCATTTCTTTTCCCCTTAAGTCTGATAGGCTAGTGACTTGGCTTTTGTGATTTTTAATGTAATTTTAGAAACACACTCTCCTTTTTTGCTTATAGCTTTTAAGTTGTGTGTTTTACAAAAGTGACTCAATTTCATCCTGCAAGTACCTTAAGCTCAGCTAAGATTTCCTGAGTCTAGTCAAAGGTAGAATCTAAACTCTTAGGAAAGGAATTAGGTTCATCCAGTGAATGCTAGTAAATGCATTTTTCTGATAGCACAGATGATGGGTATGAACCTGTTATTTGAACTTGATACTTTTCCAGAATAATTGGAATGTTTGCAATGCATGTAAGTAAGTGTAGTTGGTAATGAAAAATCAGAGCTAAAACCTAAAGGAAACAATTGAGACTCAGAGGGGCTGATTTTGGCAACCAGAGACTGAAGTGGACCTGTTTCCTGAGGACCAAGGTGAAAGAGATTTATGTTTATATTGACGAGACAATATATTTTAAGATCAGTAATTCTCAACCTGTTTTGGATCAGAAGTTTATTACCTGAACACATAGATCAAGAATATATTTTCTCTGAGTGGAATAAAATAGACTTGACTGTGATACTGTTAAATTCTTGAAAATTTATTCATTAGATATAAGTGCTTCAGGTTCTTAAATATTCACAATTCTGCATACAATTGTACAAACACAAAACAAAGGAATAGCCCAGTTCAAGAGAGAAGATATGCTCACCTTTATCAAACTGTTGATGTTGCTGAGTTACTGTCAAGTCAAAACTAACCCATAGCTGGCCCTCCAGGGGCTTTTCAGAGGCAGTCATCAGATGAGTTTGCCCATCCTTCTCTCACAGAGTAGCTAGCTAGCTGATGGATTTGAACCAAGTGCCTTTGTAATTGCAGTGCAGCTTCTTACCACTAGGCTACCATTTTTGTTGTGTACTGATGAGTCAGATCCAACCCATAGCTGACCCTCCAGCAGTTTCCCAGAGGCAGTTAGTCACATGGGAAGAGATTACCCGTCCTTCTCCCATGGAACAACTGGTGGATTCGAACCACATGCTTTTGGGATTTTAGCACAGCTTCTTATCCCTAGACCCCTGGAGCTCAAGTGAAAAGTATATATACAAAACCAAGAGCCAGTATTATTCCCTATAGAGAAAGACCAAAAGCATTTTCCTTCCAAAGAGGGACCAGATAAGAATGCCCACTTCTATTCATTATTGTACTGGAAATACTTGCTAGGGCAGTATGACAAGAGAAGGAAATAAAAGGCATCCAGATCAGCAAAGGGATGGTTAAACTACTGCTATATGCAGGTGATATGATAGTATACACAGAAAACCCCATGGACTCAACAAAGAACCTGGAAGAGCTAGTAGATCAATTTACTAGATTGGCAGGATATAAGGCCAATATCCCAAAATCAGAGGGATTCCTCTATAGTAACAAAGAAAACTCAGAGAAGGAAATCAAGAAAGCAATACCATTTACAAATTGCCAACCACAAACTGAGATACTTGAGACAGACAAGACCTATACAAAGAAAACAAAACAACTTTTCTGCAAGGCACAATAAAAGACCTAAATAAATAGAAAAATGTGTCCTGTTCATTGATAGGAAGACTCAATATTGTGAAAATGGCAATCCTACAAAAAGCAATCTACATGTTCAATGCAATCTCAATACAGATATAAAAGTCATTTTTAAGAAGATTGAAAGGGAAATTATCAAATTTATTTGGAGAGGCAAGAGACCCCAAATAAGCAAAACACTTCTGAGAAACAAAAATGAAGTGGGAGACATAGCACTCCTGATCTCAAAACCTATTACACAGCAATAGTAACCAAAATAGCATGATACTGGTATAATGACAGGCACATAGATGAATGGAACTGAATTGGGAACCCAGAAATAGACCCAGATTTCTATGGTCAACTGATATTTTAAAAGGAAATAAAACTTATCAAATGGGGAAATAACCTTTTCAACAAATGGTGCTGGTAAAACTGGACTGCTACCTGCAGAAAGCTGAAACAGGATTCACATCTCAGACTACACACAAAAAAATTAATTCAAGGTGGGTCACAGACATGGAAGTAAAGCTTAAAACCAGAACATTCATAAGAGATAAACTGGGATCAAGCTTAGAAGCACTAGTAGAAAGTATAAGGAGACTACCAAATATAACCAGAAATGCACAATCTGAAGAGGATAAAATTGATGCATGGGACCTTCTAAAGATTAAATCCACGTGTGCATCAAAAACTTTTTCCAACAGGGTGAAAAGAAAACCTACAGATTGGGAACAAACATTTGGCTATACCATCTCAGACAAGAGTCTTATAAAAAAGTTTACAGAATACTCCTGGGCTTCCACAAGAAAAAGACTTATAACCCAATTATAAAATGGGCAAAAGACATGGAAAGAATTTTCACAGAGGAAGATAATTCAAATGACAAACAGACACATGAAGAAATGCTCCAAATCACTGGCCATAAGAGAGATGCAAATCAAACCCACAGTGAGGTTCCATCTCACTCCAGTAGCAGTGGCAAAGTTTAACAGGGCAGCAAGTAATAAATATTGGAGAGAATGTGGTGAGAAAGGAACAGTCTCGAAAGCAGTTTGGCACTTCCTCAAAAAACTGAACATAGAAAAAATTTTTCTTTTACTTTTTCAAAGAGAGGATCAAACTGGGGGGAGGGGGAGATCTGAGGAGAAGAAAAGTGAAACAATGAATGAATGGAAATTCAAAATCTCTGTAAATGCTCATTAAAATTATTAAAATTAAAAAAAGCTGAACATAGAAATTCCGTATGTCCCATCTATTCCACTACTTGGAATATACCCTGAGAAAATGAGAACTGAGGGACACACAAATGGAGATTTGTACACCAATGTTCATAGCAGCATTTTTCACCATCGCAAGAACATGGAAACAGCCCAAATGCCCGACTACAAATGAATGGATTGAGAAATTAAGGTACATTCATACAATGGAATACTATGCAGCACACAGGAGCAATAATTTTGTAAATTATTACCTAACCTGGGAGAGACTAGAAAACCTGATAAGTGAACTAACTCAGTCCCACAAGGACAAATATAGTATAAAATCTTACTATAGAATGAGTATAAAGATGCAAGGGTGGGAGAGGGTGGGAGCAGAGATTGAGGATGGGGATTAATCATGGGGTTGTACATTTTGATGAAAGAGGTGAGGAAAATTGAAAGAATCTGATTTTAAAGACAATGTATTCAAATTTTGTAAGTAAACTAGTATAAAATAAAAAACAAAAATAAAAAATAAAAATGTGCAATTTGATGTCTTAAAAATACATACATACATACATACATACATACATACATACGTAAAAGCTATGTCCAGAAATCTGGAAACGCTTTAAGATTCCCTCATGGTCTTTCTGCACTTATCTCTTAACCAAGTCATTGCACTGGCCCCATGCCTCTGATGCCTCGTACAGAGTCACTTTTGTTTGATAACTTGTGGAGTACCTCAGAGTGGGAACTAATCCAGAGCTGATTGTGCACTGGGTTTTCATAGGCAATAAATCACACAGGAGGATATTGCACATCCTTCTCCTATAGAGCGGCTGGTGGATTCAAATTGTATACCTTTGTGTTGGCAATGCAATTCCTTACCACTAAGCCACAAGAGTCATCTTTTCTCTGTTCTATTTTAGCCAACAAACAAATGTTTCCTTTAATTCTCTACATAGTAAAGCCAAAACAAGTTTCAATTTCCAAATTGACACTCATGAATGTTCTCACTCACTCAGTCAGAACTGACTTGTAGCTGACTCTCCAGTAATTTTACAAAAGCTGTAAATCACAAGGAAAGAGATTGTCCATCTGTTTCCTATGAAGCCACTGGTTGATTTGAAATGCCTGCCTTTAGACTAGCAGAACAACACTTTATCCATCAGGCCACCAGAGCGCTCTATCTCCCTTTTAAGGAACCTTTATTCCCCTAGCAGGTGACTCACCCAACCCACCTTCTCTTCTTACCAAACTCTAGTGAAAGAATGGAGAAGATGTCTGCTGGACAACAGTTAGAGGACCTCCTAGTTCCCGCAGCCAGAACACTGCATTATACCAGTGGAGCCCTAGATTACCCTTGAAGTGATGTTAGAAAAATAATTCTATTTTTATTATTAAATAAGAATTCAGTTTTGTTGAGGCTCAAACTCCTCTTCATCCTCCACTGTAAAGCAAAGGGCAAATGGGTATGCATACATTAAAGTTGAAGCAATCAAGATAAAATGAAGTTTATTCCTAAGTATCTCAATTTGTGTTTGGCTTTTATAAATGGTATTGATTTCTTGGTTTCCTTCTCTGTGTTTCATTTGTTACCGTAGAGGAATCCCACTGACTTTTGTTTATTGAACTTACTGGAACAGATGAAGGAAAGCACTGTCTGAAAGGAATATATGATTAGGCATTATATGTATAAAAGTGAATGATCTGGAACAAGAAGTGCATTACAAAGTGAATTGGGAGGAGAAAAAAGAGGGAAGGAATAAAATGTGCACTAATGAATGAATGAAAATTAAACCTGTTTGTAAAATTTTGGTTAAAAATCACAATTTAAAAAAATTTAAAAAACCAAACAAACCAACGTGCCATATTAACTGTCTCATAAGGACAAATACTACATAAGACCATCATTGTAAAAATAGAAGGATAGGTACTGTATAGGGATCCAAGGAGAGAAGGTGTGGGAGCAGAAGGTTGAGGATGGGCAGGAGGTATATCACAGGGTTGCAAAATTTAGTGGGCAGCAGGAGAGGATAAAGGAAATGGGAAGGAGTGGGTAGAGACCTGAAAAGACAGGGTAATGGTGGGCATAGTTCAATAGTGATTAATTTTATAAAACACAATATATGGGAATGATTGTATGAAACATTTATGTGAGTGAAAGCAAGTATAAAACACAATATATTGGAATTTTGTATGCAAACTAATAAAAAGGTGGGTTATACTTGATAATTAATGCTTCCTAGCCTTTTGTTGTAAGATATGAAATAGAAATTAAGTATTACAAAAAGTATGTGAATTCATGTTTAACTAGTACTTGATTGGATACACTTAAAAGAAAGATTTGGCTTAGAAGTAAAAACAGTAAACCTTAGTATAAAGCATGAGGACTTCGTTTAAAAAAAAAATACAAAAGATACTTAAACCCCAGTCAGTACATTGGCATGGATCTGTAGACCTTTAGATTGCTGAGCAAAGTGATTTATATTTGAAAGAAAGACAAGCAGAGTGTATGTGTGGTGGGGGCTTGGGGGGAATAGAGAATTTTACCTTTTTTAAATGAGAGCAAGCAGTTTGTCTTGGTTTAACTTTAGATGCATTGCTGAACTTTTCATGTAGATCCAAGTACTCAAAATTCAAGCAGGACAAAATATTCTTTAAGGAAAGGAACAAACATGTTTCCTCAGTGCACTAGTTTATGTTGTTTGTTGTCTTGTGTCTTTGAGTCAGGGCTGACTCACAGCTGACCCTCCTGTGAGTCCTCACCATCTCTGGTGACCTGCGGTAAGGAGTTTTACTGCTAACCCAAAGGTATGTTTTCCAAAACTCTGTAGGAGAAAAAGAGGCATTCTCTCCTGTGATTAATTGCCTCTGGAAACTATGATTTGATTCCAACTGAGCAGTACGTAACAACAAATTGCAAGAGGAGATTGGCCATATTTTCCCCTAAAGGAGTTGATGACCCTGGCTTTTTGATAGTGCAATCGCTTCTTACTAGGCCGCCCAAAGTTCTCTACTGGTTTGTCATGGACAAGCAAATTAGAAATTGGCTATCTAAGATGGAGAGATGAAAGCATAAAACATATCCTGAGAAAATGAGAACTGAGGCACAAACGGAGACTTGCACACCAATGTTCACAGAAGCATTATTTACCATCACAAGAACAAGGAAACAGCCCAAATGTTCAACCACAAACAAATGGATTGAGAAATTATGATGCATTCACACAATGGAATACTACGCAGCAAGCAGGAGCAATGATTTTGTTAATTACTATCTAACTTGAGAGGGACTGAAGAGTTTTAAGCTTAGTGAACTAACTCAGTCCCACAAGGACAAATATTATATAAAACCATTATTGTAGAATGAGTATAAGGATCCAAGGCAGGGGGAGGGTGGAAGCACAGCGATGAGGATGTGCAGGGGAAGGGGGGAGTAATCATGGAGTTGTACAATTTGATGGGTGTGGGGGTGAGGGAAATTGGAAGTATCTATTCTAGAAATCAATGTACTTGAATTTTGTAAATAAATTAGTATTAAAATATAAAAGATAAAGACAGACCTCCTCATGAAAACAAAACATAAAGTAGATGGCCTACACACTTCTATCAGTTGTTATTGTAAGCCATCAAGTCAGAACCAACCCATAGATAACCCTACTGTGGGTTTTCAGATGCAGTAAATCTCATAGGAGGAAAGTACCCATCCTCCTGCAGAAAACTGGTGGACTCAAACCACATGCCTTCAGGATTACATTATAGCTTCTTCCCATTAGACCACCAGAGCCTGACTGTAAAAACAAAGTTGTTGTTAGGTGCATAGTATTTCATTGTGTGAATGTACCACAGTTAGTTGAGCTCATGTGCAACCTATAAACCTGAACCAGGAAGCAAATAGTTGATTGAACAGAAAAAAAGAGATAGTGAAAGGTCTAAAAATGTGTGCTGCATAGTATTTCATTGTGTGCATGTACCACAATGCACTCAGGAGCAACAATTTTGAAAACTATTACATAACTTGGGCGAGAATGCAGACCTTTATACTGAGTGAAATAACTCAGTCACAAAAGGATAAATACAGCATGAGACTTTATTGTAAAAATAGAAGGATAACTAGTAAAACATGTATGAGGAACTAAGGAGGGAGGGATGGGAGCAAGGAGGTAAGGATGAGTAGGGGCAAATTCACAGGGTTGTACAATCTGCTGGGTGAAGGGCAAGGTGTAAAGGAAATGGGAAATATCAAGCAGGGATCTGGAAAGGTAGCATAATGATGGGCATAGCCCTATGATGACTTTTTCCTTGTGTATTGTAGAGTCGGATCTGATTGGCACAGGAGGAGATTCACCCTACTTTTCCAGTGAAGCATCTGGTGGATTTGAACTGTGTGCTTGTGGGATTACAGTGCAGCTTCTTGTCACTAGGCCAAGGGTGATTAATTTTGTAAAACATAATACGTGGCATAATGACTCTATAGAAATACAATGTGTCTGAAGAATAGTGTGAAACAAAATGTATATGAACTTTGCAAGCAAACCAGTAGAAAATAAAATTTTTTTTAAAAAAACGCGTGCTTCAGGGTTGAATTTTTTCATCATACCTATTAAATCTGAATACTAAATAGATAATCAGAGAAGCTAAACTATATGAAGAAGAATGGGACATCAAGATTGGAAGAAGACTCATCATCAACTTTGATATGCAGATAGCACAACCACGCTATCAGAAAATAAAGAAGACATGAAACATTTATAAAGCTCACAAATTACATCTCAACGTAAAATACACAAAAATCCTCCCAACTAGACCAATAAACAATTTCATAATAAGTGAAGAACATTTTTAAGTTCTCAAGGATTTCTGTTTAGGATCCACAACCAATATCCTCAGAAACAGCTGTCCCGAAATCAAACAGTATCTTGCATTGGGCTAACCTATTGCCAAAGACTTCTTTGAAATAAAAGAGGGGAAACATGTGTAGGGTCTTTCTTAGTGGGAAGGTCGTTCTCTCACTGGATTGCTTGGCTCAGTGAGTGAGAATGCCTCTGCTCTGAAGAACTAGGTAGTGGGGCAATGGAGGAATATCACATTCATTATTTGCTTTGTTGCTCCTAGCTAAGACCAAGATTCTTCAAACCTGCATCTTCTCTTCACCGTGGAGGTCAGGAGGTGAGAAAATGAGGTGTGCATAGATGTGTGTTATCTAGATGTTTTTTTATGGTTCTTGTTAGGTGCTAATGGGTCAATTCTGTTTCATTATGATCTCATGTGATAGAGCAGATTTGCCCCTTAGGACTTTCTTGGCTCTAATCTTTACAGGAGTATATCACCAGGTTTTGTCTCCTGTAGATGCACACAGTGGATTTAAATTGTTAAATGTTTCCACTAAAAGCCCCCAAAAGACAAATCCACTGTTGTCAAGTTCATTCTGACTCCTAGTGACCCTGTAAGACAGAGTAGTACTGAGCAATAGGATTTCCAAAGCTGTCCGTTTTCACAGGAGGAGATGGCTTATCTTTCTTCCAGTGAGTAACTGGCAGATTCAAACTGCCAATCTTTCAGCTAGGTGGTCAACACTTAGCCTGCTATGTCGTCAGGGTTCCTTCTTTCTCAGTTGTTGTTGCTAGATGCTGTGGAGCAGTTTAACACTCGTAGTGATCTATAAGCTACAGGTCTGAACTTTACCCTCTCCTGTTCCGTCCTCACCATCTCCAATTTGATTGTTAGAGTCACTTGGTCAATCCAACTTGTTCTTTCTCTGCCCTTCTACCTATAGTGTGTGAGACAAAGTTTTGCCACCATCCTTGCCTCTCAAGAGCATTTTAGTTGCACTTAAATTGAACTACCAATAGTTGTTGTTGTTGTGGTGGTGCTGGTGGTTGTTAGGTACTGTCAAGTTGCTTGTGACTTAGCGACCCTATGTACAACAGCCCTAAATTCTGTTTTGTCCTGTGCCAATCCATTGTCTCTGACACACTCATCCCGATTACCCCAGTCACTGAATCAATTTACCTCCTAGAAGGCCTTCCCCTCCTGTGCCTGCTGTCCACCCTCCCAAGCATGATGTCCTTCTCCAAGGACCGGTCTCTTCTTACAACATTACCAAAGTTGTCAGATGAAGCCTCAGAATCCTTGCCTCCAAGGAGCAGCCTGGTTTAACCCTCTCTAGGATGAATCTGTTTGTTTTCTTAGCAGTCCATGGTACGCTCAATACTCTTTTTCCAGCATCACAGCTCAAAGGCATCAATTCTCCTTCTATCTTCCCTGGTCATTGTCCAACTCTCTGATGCATAACAAATGATTGCAAAGACCATGGCCTGTATCAGACGTACCTGAGTCTCCAGAGAGACACTGTTGCTCTTCAGTACTTTGGAGAGGTCCCTAACAGCAGACTTTCTCATTGCAATATGTTTTTTAATTTTCTGGTTGGTGGTGCCAAGAGTGTTGATTGTGGAGCCAAGCAGACTAAAGCTGTGAACAATCTCAATCTCTTCACCACCCATCCTGATGCTGCCCATTGGCTCAGTGGTGAGAAACTTTGTCTTCTTGACATAGAGCCACAATCCATATTGAAGGCTTCAGTCTTTGACCCTCTGCAGCAAGCACTTCAGGTCCTCCTCAATTTCTGCAAGCAGGGTTGTGTCATCTGCATAACGCAGATTGTTGATAGATCTTCCACCAATCCTGATGCTGCATTTCTCCTCATAGTACCCAGACACCCAGATGATCTGTTCTGCATACAAGTTGAAAAGGTATGGAGACAGGACACATCCCTGGCATATGCCCTTCCCAATTTTGAACCTTGCGTTTCCTTGCTCTGTTCTGACGACTGCCTCTTGGTTCAAGTATAGGTTTTGCATTAGCACTATCAAGTGTTCTGGGATTCCTATTCTTCACAGAGTCAGACACAGTTTTTTATGGTCCACACAGTCAAACGCCTTTACATAGTCAATGAAGCACAGAAAGATATTCCTCTGGTATTCTCTGCTTTCAGCTAAGATCCATCTAACATCAGCTACAATATCCCTAGTACCACGGCCCCTTCTAAACCCAGCCTGGACTTCTGGCAGTTCTCTGCTGATGCGCTGTTCCAGTCGTTTTTGGATAATCTTCAGCAGAATCTCGCTTGCATAGTTACCTCAATTAATAAATGGTTCTGAGTTGTCTCTTTCCACCTAAGGAAACTATCTACTTAATTTCAACTTGGGTTCCTAGTGTGGAAAAGTAGATATGGGACCTCTCAAAGCTAGAGAGGAACTGAATAGTTATGATTCTCCTTGGCATCATCAATTAAGACTTGGTTAAAATAATCATAAACATTGTGAATGGCACTGATACTTTAAAGGCAAAAAAAAATACTGAAAATAGTTTAGATTAAAATAGTTCAGTTTTGTTTTACCATCTTCTAGGGTGGAAAAACCCATCAGAATGTGAATGTAAATGTTGTTGTTATGTGTCATTAAGTTGAATATGACTAATAACAACCCTATGAACAATAGCTCTGAACCTTGCCCTATCCTGAGCCAAACTCCTGACCTCCGACACACCTAACCCGATTGCCAGACTTGCTGTGTCCATCCATCTATCCAGGATCTTCCTATCTTACATAGAATTCATCAATTTCTCTGAAGGTTAAAGCTGGATAATCTCCTCCTATAAAGATTTACATCCTTGGAAACTCAATGGAAGATCCTCATGAAATAGAATCCATTCAAAAGAACAGATAGGTATACTTACTTGAAACTAATGTATCTTTTCAAGTGAGATGATTATTTTTCAAAGAGTAGTAGTTAAATGTTAGGTTGCTAATCAAAAGGTAGGTGGTTTGAATCAACCAGAAACTCTATGATAGAAAAATTAGATGCTTCTATAAAGATTTACAATTTTTGAAATCCTATGGTTCTGATGGTCTAATGCTAAGCAGCTGTGCTGCAATCTTGAAGGTATGTGGTTCAAGGCCACCAGTTGCTCTGCAAGATAAGAATGGATAATCTCCTTCCATGTGGTTAACTGGCTCTGAAAACTTGCTGAAGGGTCTGCTACAGGTTGGTTTCGACTCTACAGTACACAACAATTACATATTGTCATTTCATTGTATCCTAGAGGATCTCAATAGCCTAGGGAGCTCTGGTGACCTAGTGGTAAAAAGCTGCACAGCAATCTTAAAGGCACACAGTTCAAATCCACCAACTGGGCAACCTCCTCTTGTGCAATTAACTGCAAACCGATGAGAGGGTCAACTATGAGTTGATTCCAATTTGATGATACATAACAACAGAGAGTCACAATGAAAATAATGCAATGGATTTGGGTTTTGTTTGTTTATTTGGATATAATCCTCAGATAAAACCATGATGTATCTGAAAGATAAGTCAGAGATAAATATTTATCTTACTTTAACAAATTAAGTTGTTGTTATTGCTTTTAGGTGCCATCAAGTCCAGTACAACTCAGAGTGACCCTATGAACAACTGATCTGAATCCTGTCCTATCCTGCTATTCTCACAATCTCTGACACATTCAAGTTCATTGTCATCTGGTTGAAGATCTTCCTTTCATGGTTCAAGGCCACCTGCTGCTCTGCAGAAGAAGAATGGGCAATTTCCTCCTGTTAGTTTTACTTCCTCTCAAACCTCACCAGAGTGTCAGCTATGAGTTGACGGCAAACAACAGCAACTGCCTTCCCAAGTATGACTTCCCTCTCCAAGGAATAACCTCTGCTAGCACCTTGCCCATCATTTCCTCCAAGGAACACTCTGGTTGTACCTTCTCTAAGACATCTGTTTTTGACAATCCATGGGCTTTTCTCCAACATCACAGCTCAAAGGTATCAATTCTTCTTTCACCATTCTTAGTCATTGTCCAGCTCTCAGGTAAAGAATGTCTTGAGTCACAAATGACTGAAAAGACTACACCCTGAATCAGGCACACCTTAGTCTTTAAACTGAAAACATTACTCTTCAATGACTTCATCTTACTTAGATCTACAATCTACACTTGGTGCCAGCAGTCACGAGATTAGGAGATATATTAGAATGGGAAAGCAAACTCATGCTGACCAGTGAATTCCTGGTTATTTCTTTCAAGATTCACTTATGATCTAATGTGGATTATTGTTTGAACTGAAAGGCTAGGACCTTGAAGCGCACTGCTTTTTTCCAAAGTCTTGATAATCATAAGCAACTCTATACTTCTCCCAAATTAGTAATTTCTGAATTTATTTTAGAACATGACTTCCACCCACCCAATAAGCCAAATAAAAACCACAGGACTATAGTGATGTTTTAAAGTAAACCATTATCTTTTAAACTGTACTCTATCCGTTTCTCTCCCACTCAAGAAGTCAACTCTGTGACTCAAGAAATCAATTCTTACGTGAATTAAGAGAAAACAAAAGAGCAACTAAGTAGGTTGAAAATACAATGGCAGAAATAAACCCACGCTACCATTTATAAACCCATTAACAACCACATATGATAGGACTTCATTCAAAATTCAAAAGATACACAAAATTGTTATTCCCCATAAACACAGAAGTAAAGAACAAGACCTAAACAAAATGGGAGAAGTTAGAACATTTTATTATTTAAAACTTCCAAGTAGAAAAATGAAATACTAATGAAATCCTAAGGGATACAAAGGAAGCTTGAATAAATCAATAAATGCATAAAAATAAATCCCAACAAATTTCACCGTAACTTTTTTCAAACATATATAGTTTATTTCAGTCAGAATCAGGCATTTTATGGCATATGACAATTCATATATTCCTTTCAACAATCTATGTTATACAGATGACACAACCCTGCTTGCTGGAACTGAGAAGGACATGATGCTTTTTCTATAGAAAGTCAAGGACTGTAGCCTTAAATATGGATTGAAACTCAACATCAAGAAAAGAAAGATACTCACCACTGGGCCACTTGGCAGAATCATGATAGAGAATGAAGAGATAGAGATTGTTAACAGCTTCAATTTGCTTGGCTCCACAATCAATACTCTTGGTACCAGCAGCCAGGTAATCAGAAGACAAATTGCATTGGGAAAAAGTGCTTTGAGAGACTTCTCCAGATTACTGAAGAGCAATGATGTCAGTCTGGAGACTAAAGTGCTCCTGATGCAGTCTGTGGTCTTTACAAATACTCATAGTGCATAAGAAAGCTACACAATGACTAGGGATGATAGAAGGAGAATTGATGATTTTGAGCTGTGGTGCTGGAGAAGAGCATTGAATATACCATGGACTGCTAGGAGAACAAATAGGTTTGTCATAGAGATGGTGAAATCAGGCTGCTCCTTGGAGGCAAGGATTCTGAAGCTTTTTCTGACATACTTTGGACATGTTGCAAGGAGGAACCAGTCCTTAAAGAGGGATGTCACGCTTAGAAGAGTGGGCGTACAGTGCAAGAGAGGAAAACCCTCAATGAGATGGATTGATTCAGTGACTGAAGTAATGGGGTTAGGTATGTCAGAAACAATAATATTGGCACAGGATAGAGCAGGGTTTAGTGCTGTCTAATATAGGTTGTTATGAATTGCTAATGACTTGATGGCACATAACAAAAACAACTTCTAAACTCATGAACTTAAGACTCAAATATGGCACAAGCCATTGTAAGACTTACCTTTGCTAGCTTCCCCACTCCCAAAGGAGATCAAAGAAGGGAAGAATTGTGTGGCTGTCATCGGCAGTATTGTCCAAGGAGCTCCACCACTGTGCCGGGGCCTGGGATTCCCAGTGGGTTGCAAAGCAGTAGTGGAGTCAACACCATTGATGGTACCACCAGCCTTGTCCCCACCGTAGTTCCCTCCTGGGTCACCTGGAGGGAGAGGTCGCTGGTGAGACCAAAGGCTTTCAGTTCCCTTTAATTTCTTATTTTGAAAGCCATTTATACGCACCAAGATTTCACTGTTCTCTCTTAATTTACCAGTGTTGTCTTCATCTAATGTGCAGCTGCTTATTCCATTGATATAGCCAGGAGAAGGCACTTGCACTGAATCAAAGAGATAGCTTTATGTCATTTTACAGTACCTGTACCCCATCTGTTGTTATATGCCATCGAGTGGCTTGAGACTCATAGTAACCCTATGTACAACAGCTCTGAGCCCTGCTCTATTTTGTGCCAATTTTATTGTCTCTGACACACCTACCCCCCCATTACTCTAGTCACTGAATCAATCCATTTCATAGAGGGTTTTCCTCTCTTGTGCTGTTGCTCTATCCTCCCAAGCATGATGTCTCTTTCCAAGGAATGGTCCCTCCTTGCAACATGCCCAAAGTATGTCAGACAAAGCTTCAGAATCCTTGCCTCCAAGGATCAGCCTGATTTCACCCTATCTCAGACAAACCTGTTTGTACTCTTAGCAGTACATGGTATATTCAATAACCTTTTCTAGCACCACAGCTCAAAGGCATCAATTCTCTTATTACCCCTAGTCATTGTTCAACTTTCTGATGCATAGCAAGTAACTGTGAAGATTATGGCTTGAATTAGGTGCACCTTAGTCTCCAGATTGACATCACTGTTCTTTAGTAATCTGGAGAGGTCTCTGACAGCAGCCTTTCCCAGTGTAATTAATCTTTTAATTTCCTGGCTGCTGGTACCAAGAGTGTTGATTGTGGAGCCAAGCAAACTGAAGCTGTTACCTATCTCTGTCTCTTCACCATCTATCATGATGCTGCCAGTCAGCAAGAAGAAAATAATAGTGGGAGCAGCTAGAACAGATATTTTTGTTTATAGACAAAACTAACCTGATGGGACACATGCATAGATAAGAATTTAGCATATAATTAAGCTATCACTTGAAAACAAATATGATACATTTTTCAATGAGCAATGCTGGGACAATTAAGTTTTCATTTTCACCATGTGTCTTCTAAAATAAAGTCAAGATAGATTGAATATTTAGGGATACATCAAATACATCATAATACTAGATGAGAAAGTTCAGTGGACATTTTATAACTGTAGGACGTGTATGGATTTTTTAAAATCATACCATCAAAACTATAAGTCATAAAGATTAATTTTTCATGTGGGAATTCCAAATGTTTGTGTGACAAAATCCACTGTAACCTACTAACAGTAAAAGAGAAAAAAAGAAAAAGTAAAACATATGACCTGGGTTTGGGTTGGGTTTTGTCTTTTTTTTTTTTTCTGTAAAAGCCTAAGACAAAAATGATATCTGTGGAACAAATGTGGTTTCAATAATTTATTCAATAAATGCTTAGTGAGCATACACTGAGTCAAAATATCTTTAGTTTGGAAGTTACAGCTGAATGAAACAGGGAAAATCTCTCTCATTCAGTTTATGATTCAATTATTGGGGAGAGTTCCTGTTAGGAATCATGTAGTCAACTCTAACTCATAGATGTAAGAGAGATTAAAACCTTGGCCAATCTTGTGCCAGCTTCACAATCTCTGTTGTCCTTAAACACACTGTTGGAAGTCTCTGTGTCAATACATCTCTTTGATGGTCAGTATTTCTCTCCTTTTCTGACCCTCTACTTTTCCAAGCATGAAGTTTTTCTCCAGGAACTAGCCCCTCCTAATAATATGCCCAAAGTATGTGAGATGAATTCTTACTATCTTTACCTTTGAGGATCACTGTGTATGTACTTTGTCCCAGACAGATTTGAGTTTGTTTGGAATGGTGCTAATTGCAAAATTTATACCTAGACCAAGAAGCTATTGTCCAGACAGAGCAAGGGAAACACAGGGTGGTTAAGAATCCGAAAGATACGTGTCAGGGTTGTATTCTTTCTCCACACCTATTTTGTCTATATTCTGAGCAAATTATTCATGAAACTGGACTCTATGAAGAGGATTGTGGCATCAGGGTCAGAGGAATGCTCTCAACAGCCTGCCTTATATAAACGGCACATGCTTGCTGGCTGAATGTGAGGAAGAATTGAAATGCTTCCTGAACAGATTAAAGACTATGGCCTTCATTCAATACAGATTACATTTCAACATCAAGAAAACAGAGGTAAAAAAATTTAAAAAAAAGAAAGAAAACAAAGGTTCTCACTGTTGGCCTAATTGACAACATCATGGTAGATGGAGAAAAGATTGACATTTTCAATTATTTCATCTTACTTGGTTCAACAGTTAACACGCTTGTTAGCCGCAGTCAGGAGATTAGGAGAAGTCCTGCGTTGGACTGCTGTTAGGGAACACTCCAAAATATTAACAAGCAATGATAACAGTTTGAAGGCATAAGTTGCACCTGATTCAGGCTATGGTTTTTTTCAATCGCTTCCTATGTATCTGAGAACTAGACAATGAAGAATAATGACAGAGAAGAATTGATGCCTTTAAGTTATGGTGTTGAAGAAAAGTACTGAAAACAAACAGATATGTCTTCAAAAAAGTGCAGCCACGCTGTCCCTTGTAGGCAAAGTTTCACCTTTCATACTTTGGGCATGTTGTTCAGAGTGGCCATTCTCTGGAAAGGGACATCATACTTGTAATGGTAAAGGGGGTCAATGAAAGAGAGGAAGATGCTCAGTGAGGCAGGTTGACACAGTGACTACAGCAGTGGGGTTAAGTGTGTGAGAGAGAATGAGGATGATAGGGTAGAATAGCTCTGTGGTTCATACAGTCACTGAGTCATATTCGAATCAATGGCACCTAACAACAACAACATGATTTATTCAAAGAATTCTGGTGACCTAATAGTAAAGATTTGTGCTGCCAACCTGAAGGCATGTAGTTCAAATCCACCAGCTGCTCCGTTGGAAAAATATGGGCAATCTCCTTACGTGTGATATGTTGTTGGTGTGTGCTGTTGAGTCAGAATGATTCCCTCTGAAAGCCCTTCTGGAGGGTCAGTCATGAGAGAGCTCCAACTCAATGGTGCATAAAAGCAACCACAACAACAATATATTCAATAATCTTTGCCAACAATCACAAATCTTCTGCAGTGGTTCAAGTATTCTTCACTTTTGTGCACATAAAGACGTTTCATCTGTATGAAGTAGGCTAATAATGAATCATCCTCCAAAACTTGATGTTACATTCTTCTTCACATAGTCCAGCTTCTTGAATTCTTTTGTCAGGATAGAAATTGAATTGGTAGAAGGATATAACTCTGACATATCTTTCCTGATTTTAAACCAGGCAACATTTGTACAGGTTATACAAGTTTATAATTTAGTGTTCTGGAATTCCCACTCTTTTCAATGTCGTTCATAAGTGATTATGATCAATAAAGTCTAATACCTTTGCATAGTTGACAAAATATAAGTAAGTATTTTTCTGGTGTTCTCTGCTTTCAGCCAAAATCTGAAATCAGAAATTTTACTCCTTGTTCTGTAGCTTGTTCTGAATTCGTCTTGAATTTCTGAAACTTCTCTTTCAATGTATTGTTCTAGCCATTTTAGAATAATCTTCAGTAAGGTTTTATTTGCATATCATATTAGTTACATTGCGCAATAAATTATGCATGCTGCTGGATTACTGTTTTTTAGGAATGGGCCCAAATATGGATTTCTTTCATATCTTTGAACTGTCTTCCAAAATTCTTGGCCTAACAGAAGGGTGGAAGGAACACCTGGATGGATACAGTAATTAGGGTAATGGTGGTTGGTGTGTTAGTGAGACTGGCTGAGGACAGAACAGGGTTCAGAGCTGGTGTACATAAGGTAGCTATGAGTTGCAAGCAGCTTGGCAGTACATAACAACACCTCAGTAACAATGTCAAGGACACATCTGTTTACTGATACACCTTAATTAGCATTACTTAATTAAAGACGCTTACTTTTCCCCCCGTACCTTCAGTGCAGCCTGGACTTCTTTAGTACCATTGGTTTGTAACCATATGCTACTTCTAGAAATGGTTCAGTGTTGCCAAATTTTTTTAGTTTGATGTGTTCCTTCAATTTTCTTTTGATACTTCCTATTTTACTTAATACTTTTCCCATAGAACCTTTCATTATTGAAAACTGAGGTTTAATTTCTTTCCTTCAGTTCTTTCAATTTGAAAAATGCCAAGCAAGCTTTCCCTTTTGATTTTCTATCTGTACATCTTTAGAGATAGCAAAAGAAACATGTTGTTAAATGCCTTCATATCAGAACTGACTCATAGTTGACTCCAGGGAAAAATATATCTTTGATAGATGTAGTCATTGTTGTTGTGATATGCCTTAAAATCAGAACAGACTCAAAGCTGACCGTTCAACGGGTTTTCAGAGGCTGTAAGCAACGTGGGAAAAGATTGTCCATCTTTCTCTAGGTTTTTTTTTTTTTTTATCAGTTAGTGGCTTTTGGGTTGGTAGCACAACTCCTTAACATCAGGCTACCAGAGCTCTCTAATACAGAGATAAATATGTTGTTACTATTGTTGTGTGCCAGTGAGTTAGACTGACCCATATAACTGCCCCTCTTGCAGGTTTTCAGGTGCTGTTATTTGCTGACTCTCCAGAGAAATATATATATTATCATTGTTGTTATTGTTATGTGTCTTAGAATCAGGACTGACTCAGACTTGACTTTTCAGAGGCTGTAACCACATGGGGAAAGATTGTCCACTCTTCTTCTATAGAGCAGCTACTAGATTGGAACTGCCTTTGGGATGGCAGCATAGCTTCTTGCTATTTGGCTACCAGAGTTTCCTAGAGATGCATATAGTTATAGACAAAACTAGATAGATACCGATCAATATTTATTTTTGTGTGTGTATACCAAGAGGCAGTAGTCAGAACAGAGCACGGTAACACTGCATGGTTCAAAATTGGGAAGGATGTACGCCAGGGATGCATCCTGTCTCCATACCTTTTCAACATGTATGCAGAGCAGATTATCCGAGAGGCTGGGCTCTCTGAGGAGAATTGTGGCATCAGGATTGGTGGAAGATCTACTAACAATCTGCGTTATGTAGGTGACACAACCTTGCTTGCTGAAACTGAGGAGGACCTCATGCACTTGCTGCGGAGGGTCAAGGACTGCAGCCTTCAGTACGAACTGAGGCTCAATGTCAAGAAGACAAAGATTCTCACCACTGGACCAACTGGCAGCGTCAGGATGGATGGCGAAGAGATTGAGATTGTTCAGAGCTTCAGTTTGCTCAGCTCCACAGTCAACACTCTTGACATCAGCAGTCAGGAAATCAAAAAGCATATCGCGATGGGAAAGTCTGCTGTTAGGGACCTCTCTAAAGTACTCAGAAGCAACGGTGCCTCTCTGGAGACGAAGGTGCGCCTGATACAGGCCATGGTATTTGCAATCACTTGTTATGCATCAGAGAGTTGGACAATGACTAGGGAGGACAGAAGGAGAGTTGATGCCTTTGAGCTGTGGTGCTGGAGAATAGTACTGAATGTACCATGGACTGCCAGGAAAACAAACAGATTCATCTTGGAGAGAATTAAACCAAGCTAATCCTTGGAGGCAAGGATTCTGACATACTTTGGACATGTTGCCAGGAGGGACAGGTCCTTGGAGAGGGACATCATGCTTGGGAGGGTGGAGGGACAGCGCAGGAGGGGAAGACCCTCTATGAGATGGCTTGATTTGGTGACTGGGGTAATCGGGATGGGTGTGTCAGAGGCAGTGTGGTTGGCGCAGGATAGAGCAGGGTTTAAGGCAGTTGTGCATAGGGTCGCTATGCGTCGCAAACGATTCAACGGCACATAACAACAACAACAACATATATCATATATCATATATAATTAATATATAATATATAACATGTAATGTGTAATATGTAACATATATGATATACGATATACGATATGCGATATACCATATAATATTATTGTTGATTGCTTTAGAGTCGAGCATGACTCATAGTGACCTATGAACAAAAGGTCTGAGGCCCCTTTACAACTATCAACATTTATCAAAGTTCATAGAGTTTCTGGAGGCATGTTATTTAGGAAGTGGATGCCACTCCTGCTTCCAAATCTAGATAGATATAGATAATTGTAGATAGATAGATAGATAGATAGATAGATAGATAGATAGATAGATAGATAGATGATAGATAATCTGGGAGCTCTGGTGGCCTAGTTGTTAGAAGCTACACTGTAATCCCAAAGGCACACAGTTCAAATCCACCAAATACTTTGCTGCAAAAGGATGAGCAACCTCCTTCTGTGCAATTTGCTGCCTCTGAAAGACCACTGGACTTTCAGCTCTGATTTACTTCTGATTTGAAGGTACAGAACAACAATTGCAAGATGTTAATAAATCTACGTTGACATAGATGAATCTGAAAGATGTAGATAAACCTCAATAGATACAAGTAAACTTGTGGTGGTGGTTGTTTTTAAGTGCCATGGAGTCATAGACGACTCACAGTGACTCTGTGAATGAAAGTCTTGAACATGAAAACCTTTCATCTTTTGTCCAAGTTCATAGGTTTTCTCTAGGTAAGCTATTATAAATATCTATACATATAAATACACACACACACACACACACACACACACACACACACACACACACCAGACATTATGATTTCATTCACAACCTCCTACATGATTCTAATATCCAGAAAATTTTGAAGTAAATGGATTTTTTAAAATTTATTATTAATTTCAATGAAATTTATGGAGACTTTGAATTTCCATTCATTGTTGCACTTTTCTCCTCTTCCAACCCTGCCCCCTAGTACACTACCCTCTTGGAAAAGTAAAAGAAAAATTCACTCATTGTTTTAAAAACCCTCCCCGAGATCCACTCCACTATGTAGCCTTTGCTCTGAACTCCTGTCATGACAAAAAATACCTAATCACATATCGCTTTTAAACAGTTTTCTCCCTCATCTGTTTCAATGTATACATTATTGAGCCCATCTTTCTCAGTCTCCCCCCCCCCAACCCCGATGTCAATCCTGTTTTACAACAGTGGCACCATGCAATATTTGTCCTTTTGTGACTGAGATACTTCACTAAGCATAATGTCCTCCAGGGTCACCCATTTTGAATAACATTGCATGAGTTCCTTCTTTTTCAATACAGCATAATATTCCATTGTGTGAATATACCACAGCTTCTCTAGCCATTCATTTATTGATGGGCACTTAACAAAGCCGCGAAAAACATGGGTGTGCATGTATCTGCTTGGATGGGAGTTATGGTTTCTTTGGGGTATATTCCCAATAGTGGAAATGCTGGGTCGAATTGTATCTCTATTTGCAACTTTTTGAGAAAGTGCCATACCACCTTCCACAGTGGTTGCACTATTTTACACTCCAACCAACAGTGAATAAAGGTTCAAGATTCTCCACAACCTCACCAGCATTTGTTGCTTGCTGTTCTGTTAAATTTTGCTATTCTGACTGGGGTGACAGGATATCTCATAGTTGTTTTAATTTGCATCTCTCTTAGAGCTAAGGATTTTGAACATTTCTTCATGTGCTCGTTAGCCATCTGAATGTCTTCTTTGGTGAAGTGCCTGTTCATATCCTGTGCTCATTTTTCTATTGGATTATTTACCTTTATCTTGTTGTGGTGCTCAAGTATTTTATAATTTCTGGATGTAAGTCCCTTATCTGATATGTCATTACCAAATATGTTTTCCCAGTCTGTGGCTTCCCTTTTTACCCTGTTGGAGAAGATTTTGGATGTGCATATGGATTTGATTCTTAGAAGATCCTATTCATCTATTTTATCTTCTCCTGGTTGTAGGTTTTTCAGGATACTTGGAAGACTGTTTATGTTATGGATCAGGACTTGTAGTGTTTTCCCAGCTTTTCTCTAATGAACCTCATAGTCCTTGGTTTTAGTCCTAGGTCCATGATTCACCTTGAGTTGGTTTTTGTATATGGAGTGAGGTGTGGATCTTGCTTGAGTCTTTTGCAGATACTTTTCCAATTTTGCCAACACCATTTGTTAAAAAGGCTATTGTTTCCCCACTTAACTGATTTCATGTCATTGTCAAAATCACTTGACCACAGATAGATGGGCTCATTTCCGGGTTCTCAATTCTATTTCATTGATCCATGTGTCTGTCATTGTACCAGTACCATGCTGTCTTAACCACAACTGCAGTGCAGTATGATTTGAAATCAGAGAGTGAGATACCTCCTATCTTTCTTCTATTTTTAAGGAGTGCTTTGCTTATTTGGGGTTTCTTTCCATTCCAAATGAAACTGGAGATTGCCTTTTCCATCTCTGAAGTAATTGTTTTATAATAAAACTCTACCTCCTCTCTCCTGTAAACTACTGCCTTCACTCTGATATGGATGGTAATAGAAGGATCTAGTTAGAGAAGGAAAAATGTGTTAGGGGAAAACTATATTTTTAGTTTAAAATAAAATTTAAAGTTTAAAGTTTAAGATTTAGTTTAAATAAAAATTCCAGAATTATTGGTCTTGTAGAGACAGCAAGAACACCTAGACTATGGTTTTGAATCCGGAGCTGAACTTCCCCTCAGAAACACTGTTCAGTCAAATAGAGAAGTAAACTCATATGCAATATGAAACTCCTTAGAACAATCAGTCACATGGGTTGGTGGATGAAATGTGCCCCAAAATAAGTTTCAGAAAGTAGAAATGGCAAGAAATAAGGGGGATTGAACCCAGGGAGAAAGTGGAAAGTGGATTGCAATCAATGTCATGTGCATAAATTATTGAATATTAAATGGATTTTTCCCAACTAATAACAATGCTAATGGAGACTAAGGTGTGTCTGATACAGGCCATGGTCTTTGCAATCATTTGTTATGCATCAGAGAGTTGGACAATGACCAAGGAGGATAGAGGGAGAATTGATGCCTTTGAGCTGTGGTGCTGGAGAAGAGTATTGAGGGTACCATGGAGATTCATCCTGGAAAGGGTCAAACCGGGTGGCTCCTTGGAGGCAAGGATTCTGAGGTTCCGTCTAACATACTTTGGACATGTAAGGAGGGACCGGTCCTTGGAGAGGGACATCATGCTTGGGAGGGTGGAGGGACAGCGCAGGAGAGGAAGGCCCTCTATGAGGTGGATTGATTCAGTGACTGGGATAATCAGGATGGGTATGTCAGAGGCAGTGCGATTGGCACAGGACAGAGCAAAATTTAGGGCTGTTGTACCTAGGGTCGCTATGAGTCTCAAGCGACTCGATGGCACATAACAACAACCACAATGAGAGCAAGAGTGAGAGGGGGCGAAGGGGAAAGAGAGAGAGAGAGAGAAGAGAGAAGAGAGTGTGTTTTAAGTCAATGACAGTGTGATTTGACTTTTAATGACCTCCCAAATAGCAGAACTTACACCCCGGGGGAACTGTGGCCCTGAATGTACATATTTTGAGATGGAAGACAGGTTCATGAGTTAATTTGGATCATTACAATCAATACAGTTGCTCGAGGCCATGGCTGCCTTTGTCTTGTCAGGCCCGGTCAGCTGATTGCTCGCTCCAAAGTGATAACATTATTGATTTTCATCCTGTCCTACTAGGACCACACTCTTCTCTCCGGGTATAGATGCTGCCTATATTCGTGTTTTGCATGTTATCAGAATCTACAGTGGAAGCAGTTTCAGGGTTAGAAGATTATCCTGCAGTTCACACCCTAAGGTTCTGTCCACAGTCTAAAAAAGTATGCTTTCAAATCAGCCCGCCTGTTTTTCCTTAATGCCCTTTTTATCGTTCCTCATACGTCAATATTTTTGACAGTCTCTTAGATAAATTTCTTACTCAGCTCTTAACCTGAAGTTTGAGGGAATGCTGGAACCAATACAGGGTTGATATTAGAATTGTTAGATGCCATTGAGTTGTTAATGACTCGTAATCACCCTATACCCTGGCCCATTCTGCCCCCTTCTCACTGTCTTTGATATATATATACTTGAACCTATTGTTAGAGTAACTGGATCAACACAGCTTTTGGGAGTCTTCCTCTACTTTTCTGACCCTCTACCTTTCCCAGCATGATGTTCTTTTCCAAAGGTTTTTTTCACTGACAACACATCCAAAATATGTAAGACCAAGTTTTACCATCCTTGTCTCTAAGGAGCAGCCTAAATTGCACTTCCTGTGAGATATTCAACACACTTCTCCAAATTCACAGCTCAAAGGCATTGATTCTTCGGTCATTATTATTCAATGTGAAACATGCTTAAACGGGGAGCTCTTTTTGTCTTTTCACCACTTGCTAATATTTCTCATGAGGGGGTGAGTGGAGGTGACTGTAAATAAGTGAGCAGAAATACACACCATGGTAATTTAGGGAAACAAATTAACAAGGTTTATTAAAGTAATGCAAAGGAGGTATCCTTGGTTAGAGAAAGGTAGGCTGTAAAAGTTAAAGGGGAAAGGAAGTAAAGGGGGGAAATGTCCCTAGAAAGTCAGGGGTGAGCCCAGAACTTTTGCCATGCTGCTAGGGGTAGGGTTGAGAGAGCCGAGTCAGGTGGACCCTGCTAGTTATTGGCTCCCTGATTCATAAGCCTGGCTGTAGCCTAGCCCCACTTAGGGACCTGTGGGATTGCTTGGAGTTTGATCCCATGCATTCGAAGGATTGATTGATCTTGATACATCTGTTTTTTATTTCTCTTTCTATTTCTTCTGAGAAACCTTGCTTTTAGTCCTTTCCTAAGGGAGTAGAAGAGAAAAAGACAACCACCACCACCTTTGGGTTAACAGCACAGCTCCATATCACTAAGCTACCATGGAACAACTAGAGGATTCAAACCACTGATATTTTTCTTGACAGAGAAGCTCCTTGGTAAGAAATAATGGCTAGCAAGTTTTTGCTGTTGTTATGTACTGTGGAGTGGGAACCAACACATATTTGATTATTTTTTTGTTGTTGTTTGTTGTTATGTGCCATCGAGTCACTTGAGACTCGTAGAGACCCTATGTACAATATCCCTAAACCCTTCTCTATCCCTTACCAATCTTACTGACTCTGACACAACGCTCCCCATTACCACAGTGACTGAATCAATCCACCTCATCAAGGGTCTTTCTCTCCTGCACTGTCTCTCCACGTTTCCAAGAATGGCATCCCTTTCCAAGGAATGATCCACCCTTGCAACATGTCCAAAGTATGTCAGACAGAGCTTCAGAATCCTTGCCTCCAAGGAACACCCTCACTTCACCCTCTCCAGGATGAACTTGTTTGTTCTCCTAGCAGTCCACGTATTCAATACTCTTCTCCAGCACCACAGCTCAAAGGCACCAACTCTCTATCATTCCTAGTCATTGTCCAGCTCACTGATGCACAGAAAATAATTGCAAAGACCATAGCCTTTATTAGACACACCTTATTCTCCAGACTGACATCATTGCTCTTCCTTATCTTAAAGAAGTCACTGACAGCAGACTTTTTCAATGCTATTTGTCTTTTACTCTTGTGGCTGTTGGTACCAGGAGTGTTGATTATAGAGCCAAGTAAACTGAAGCTGTCAACAATCTCAATCTCTTCACCATCTAACATGATGTTGCCAATTGGCCCAGTGGTGCAAATATTTGTTTTCTTGATGTTGAGCTTCAATCCACATTCAAGGCTACAGTCTTTGACCTTCTGCAGCAAGCACTTTGGGTGCTCCTCAGTTTCAGCTAGCAGGGTTGTGTCATCTGCACAGCACAGATTGTTGGTAAGTCTACCTCCAATCCCAATGCCACACTGCCCCTCACAGGGCCCAGCTTCCTGCATAATTTGTTCCACCTATGGATTCAAAAGATATGGAGATAGAACACATCCTTGACACACACCCTTCCCAATTTTGAACCATGTGGTGTTTCCTTGCTCTGTTCTGATGACTGCCTTGTGGTCCAACTATAAGTTTTTTGTATGCACAATCAAGTGTTCTGGGATTCCCATTCTTCTCAGAGTCAGCCACAGTTTGTTATGATCCACACGGTCAAATGAATAGTCAATGAAACACAGATAGACATTTTTCTGGTTGCTCTCTGCTTTCAGCCAAGATTCATCTAACATTAGCTATCATATCCCTAGTGCCACAGCCTCTTCTAAGTCCAGCCTGCACTTCAGGCAGTTCTCTGTGGATGTGCTGTTCCAGTCATTTTTGGATAATTTTCAGCAGAATCTTGTTTGCACATGATATTAATGATATTATTTGATAATTTCCACACTCTGTTTGATCTGCTTTCTTTGGAATGGGAATAAATATAGATCTCTTCTAGTCAGTAGGCCAGGTGTTTGTCCTCCAGATTTCTTGGCACAACATTTAATATTCAGCCCAAAGCCCCCTTAAGTATTGAAACTTGAGGTTTGAATTTGCTCTTCAGTTCCTTTAGCTTAAGAAATGCTGAGTGAATTCAGCCATTTTGATTATCTGACTCCCACATTTTTAATCCTCTAGCTGGACTGTGGGACGAACATGAATGATCTCTTCTTGTAAAGTTTTACAACTTTGGAAACCCAATATAACATGGTTGGCCTTTACAGTGTCTCTCACTCTTTTTCTCCCCCCGAACCTTTTTATTATCTGGCTGTTCATTTATTATTAATCATTTTTTATATGTGAATTCTTTAACTTTCGTTCTATTTAATCCTTCCTCTTTATTTTACTTGCCTCTAGATCACTTAAATGGTGCTCCTCTACACATATTTGTTGTTAACTGGTAGTGTGTGGAGCTGCTTTAGAGTAAATCATTCAGCCATGCAGAAGCCCTAAAGAAGGAGCTGTTGAGTATGGAACCAATTATTCAACGGCTAATTAAGAAAAGCCAATTTGCAAAAACCTCCATGCTGCTGCTGCTGAGAGTTGCCTGAATTTCCCAGTAAAGATCCTTAATCATGCCTATGGAATAGTAGCATAATTATGTAATGATGATAGTTTGAGGACTAACGTGGGTCTAATTGAGGCCATAGGTCTTTCTGATCACTTGCTATTCATCTAAAAGTTGGGCAATGAAAAAGGTTGACAAAAGAAGAATGAATGCATTTGTGCTGTAGTGGTGGAGCACTGAACATCCCATCCACTGCCAAGAGAACAGACAGAAATGTCTTGGAAAGGGTGCAGCCTCAATGCTCTTTAGAGGCAAGGATGATAAGGCTTTGTTTCACATACTTCTGACATGTGCTTTTGTTGTTGTTGTTGTTATGTGCCATCAAGTTGCCTGTGTACAACAGCCCTAAACCCTGCTCTATACTACACCAATTTTATTGTCTCTGACATACCTACCACCATTACCCCAGTCACTGAAGCAATCCATCTCATGAAGATCTTCCTCTCTTGTGCTATCTCTCCACCCTTTGAAGCATGATGTCCCTCTCCAAGGACTGGTCTCTCCTTACAATATGTGCAAAGTAGGTCATATGAAGCTTCAAAATTCAACCTGGTTTTACCCTCTCTAGGACGAACCTGTTTTTTCTCCATGGTATATTCTATACTCTTCTCCAATACCACAGTTCCGAGCGATCAGTTCTCTATCTATTCCTGGTCATTGTCCAGGTCTCTGATGCATAGCAAGTAACTGCAAAGACTATGGCCTGGATCAGGCACTCCTTAGTCTCCAGACTGATATAATTTCTCTTCAGTCGTTTGGAGGGGTCTCTGATAGTGAACTTTCCCAATACAGTTTATCTTTTGAATTCCTGGCTGCTGGTACCAAGTGTTGATTGTGGAGCCAAGCAAACAGCCTCAATCTTTTCATTTATTATGATGCTGTCAATTGGCCCAGTGGTTACAACTTTGTTTTCTTGACGTTGAGCTTCAATCCATATTGAAGGCTGCAGTCCTTGACCTTCTGCAGCAAGCACTTCAGGTCCTCCTCAGTTTCAGCAAGCAGGGTTGTGTCACATGCATAACACAGATTGTTGATGAGTCTACCTCCAGTGCTGATGCCACACTTCTCATAGAGCCCAGCCTCCTGGATAATCTATTCTGCATGTAGATTGAAAAGATAGGGAGTTAGGACACATCCTTGGCACACACTCTTTCCAATTTTGAACCATGCATTGTTTCCTTGCTCTGTTCTGACTACTGCCCCCTGGTCCAAGTATGTTTTGCATAAGCATAACCAAGTGTTCTGAGATTCCCATTCCTCTCAAAGTCAGCCACAGTTTGTTGTGATGCACACAGGCAAATGCCTTTGCATAATCAATGAAACACAGATAGATATTCCTCTGGCACTCTCTGCTTTCAGCCAAGATTCATCTAACATTAGCTATAATATCCCTAGTACCACGGCTTCTTCTAAACTCAGCCTGCACATCTGGCAGTTCTCTGTGTATGTGCCGTTCCAGTCGTTTTTGGATAATTTTCAGCAGAATCTTGTTTGCACATGATATTAATGATATTGTTTGATAATTTCTGCACTCTTTTGGATCACCTTTCTTTGGAATGGGAACAAATATAAATTTCTTCTAGTCATTTGGCCCAATGGCTGTCCTACAGATTTTTTGGCACAACTTAGTGAGCACATCCAGGGCAGCATCCATTTGTTGAAATATGTCAATTGGTACACCATCAATTCCTGGGGCCTTCTTTTTTGCCAATTCTTTCAGAGCAGTTTGAACTTCTTCCTTTATCACCACAGGCTCTTGCTCATATGTTGTTTCATGAAATTCTTCTTTGTCAAATTCCTTTTGGTACAATTACTCTGTATATTCTTTCCATCTTCTTTTAATGCTTCCTGGATAATTCAATATTCTACCCAAAGCATCCTTATGTATTGCAACTCGAGGCTTGAATTCAGTTCCTTGAGTTTAAGAAATTTTGAGTGAGTTCAACCCCTTTGATTTTGTGACTCCAGTCCTTTGCACATTTCATTATAATACTTTACCCTGTCATCCCTCACTGCCCTTTGAAACCTTCTGCTCAGCTCTTTAGTATCTTGATTTCTTCCCTTTACTTTGGCTCTTCAGCACTCTTGTGCAATATTCAGTCTCTTCTGACATCCATCTTGGTCTTTTTCTTCCTCCTCTGTCTTTATAATGTCGCCTGCATTTTTCCTGGATGATACCCTTGATATCCTCCCACAGCTCATCTGTTCTTCACTCATTAGAGTTCAAGGCCTCAAACCTGTCCCTAAGATGGTTTTGAAATTCAGGTGGGATAGACTCAAGGTCATATTTTGGTTCTCATAGATTTTGTTTTCTTTCCTTAGCTTCAGCTTGAACTTGCATGTGAGTAGTTAGTGGTCTGTTGCACAATCAGCACCTGGCCTACTTTCACAGCTGATATTAAGCTTCTCTAGCAATTCTTTCCACAGATATAATTGATCTGATTCCTATGCCTACCATCAGGTGAAATCCATGTGTATAGCCTGTGTTTATGTTTCTTATAATATTTATTTGCCATGAATAAATTGGTTATTGTGCAAAATTCTATCATTCTTTCTCCAGCTTCATTTCTGTCACCAGGCCCATGTTTTCCAACTAGTGATTCTTCTCTGTTCCCAACTTTTGCATTCCAGCCATCCATTCTTATTAATGTATCTTGATTGCATATGCAATTGATCTCTGACTACAAAAGTTGGCAGAAATCTTCTATTTCCTCTTCATTGGCTCTGGTTGTTGGTGCATATATCTGAATGATAGTAGTAGTCACTGAACTTCCTTCTATGTGTATGGATATTATCCTGTCGCTCACAATATTGTATTTCAAGATGGAACTAGAAATGACTTTTTTAACTATAAAAGCAACCCCTTTTTTCCTCACCTTTTCATCTCCAGCATAGTAGATCATATGATTGCCTGACTCAAAAAGTCCCATGCCAGTCCATTCATTTTGCCAATACATAGTAGGTTAATATTTGTTCCAATAATGTGTTCCATTTCTTTCTTAACAATATCTCATTTTTCTACATTCATGGTTCTCACATTCCATGTTCTAATCACTACTGTCTGCTTACAACCATCTCCCACTATCCAGGCCGTAATATGATAGCTATTGTCTCAAGCTTTCTGGGCTTCTGTGATGTCAAACACCTCAAGTTGCTGCCAGTTTCTTATGTTGTGGCCAGTATCTCTTGAGTTTAGTAGTTTGTAAGCTAGGGGGAGCTATTCCTCTGAGGACATGATCCTAAAAAGGGTGGAGGGTTGGCGAAGGGGAGAAATATTCTAGAGCAGGTGAATTGTTACTGCTGCAGTGGGCTCTTGTGTATAAGGAAATGTAAGGATGGCACAGGATAGAATAGGGTTTAGATCTTCTGTCCATAGAGTCTCTATGAGTCTTACTTGAGTTGGTGGCACCTAACAACAGCAGTATTAATGTCTCAGTAGCCCCAAGGAACAAAAGAGCAAAAGCTTATGATCTGCTCTATTTACCTTTCCACCTCCTACTAACCTGGACTAACAATCCACCCAATTTGCAGTTTTGCCTTAGTGACATCTACTTCTCTCCCTTTTCCTGTGTCTCTGTCTATATCCTGTGTCTCTGACAAGATGCAAATACAGATTTATTACTCAGCTAGAAAGATCTCTCTTATCTAATAAACTAGGAAGCAAAATGCATAAGCTCTTCTACTCAGCACATGGATGTAAATGGAACTTCAGAATTTTAACTTGTACAAATCTGTCTGCAGAATGTTGCCATCTTGATTCTCACACTCCATCTAACTTTTTCTTCTTATATAGCATGCCAGGAAAAAAAAACAACAAGAAAACAAACAAACAAACAAACAAAACCCCAGCACCAAAATAAACCACTATCGTGCTTGACTTTTAGCAATTGCATTAGTTACTGTTGACACAGAGTAGATGCTGAAGATGGTATACCAATTGACATATTCCAGCTAAGAGATGCTGCCCTGGATGTGCTCACCAAGTTGTGCCAAGAAATATGGAGAACAACCACTTGGCCAACTGACTGGAAGAGATCTATATTTGTTCCCATTCCAAAGAAAGGTGACCCAACTGAGTGTGAAAACTACAGAAGAGTGTCCTTGATTTCACATGCAAGCAAGATTCTACTGAAGATTATCCAAAAACGATTAGAACAGCACACCAGCAGAGAACTACCAGAAGTCTAGGCTGGGTTTAGAAGGGGTCGTGGTACTAGGGATATTGTAGCTGATGTTAGATGGATCTTAGCTGAAAGCAGGCAATACCAGAAGAATGTCTATCTGTGTTTCATTGATTATGCAAAGGCATTTGACTGTGTGGATCATAACAAATTGTGGCTGACTCTGAGAAGAATGGGAATAACAGAACATTTAATCGTGCTAATGCAAAACCTATACTTGGACCAAGAGGCAGTAGTCAGAACAGAGCGGGGTAACACAGCATGCATGGTTCAAAATTGGGAAGGGTGTACACCAGGGATGTGTCCTATCTCCAAACCTTTTCAACCTGTATGCAGAACAGATTATCTGAGAGGCTAGGCTCTATGAGGAGAATTGTGGTGTCAGGATTGGTGGAAGATCTATTAAAAATCTGCGTTATGCAGATGACACAACCCTGCTAGCCGAAACTGAGGAGGACCTGAAGCACTTGCTGCAGAGGGTCAAGGTCTGCAGCCTTCAGTATGGACTGAGGCTCAATGTCAAGAAGACGAAGATTTTCACCACTGGGCCAATTGGCAGCATCAGGATGGATTGCGAAGACATTGAGATTGTTCACAGCTTCAGTTTGCTCAGCTCCATGGTAAACTCTCTTGGCACCAGCAGCCAGGAAATAAAAAAAAATGTATTGCGATGGGAAAGTCTGCTGTTAGGGACCTCTCTAAAGTATTCAAGAGCAACGGTGTCTCTCTGGAGACTAAGGTGCGCCTGATACAGGCCATGGTCTTTGCAATCACTTGTTATGCATCAGAGAGTTGGACAATGACTAGGGAGGATAGAAGGAGAATTGATGCCTTTGAGCTGTGGTGCTGGAGAAGCGTATTGAATGTATTCTGGAGAGGTCAATGAGAGCCAACTCTCCCAATGCAATTTGTCTTTTCCTTTTCTGGCTACTGGCACCAACAGTGTTGTTTGTGGAGCCAAGCAAACTGCAGCTGTTAACAATCTCAATATCTTCACTGTATTGTGATGTTGCCCATAGGCCCAGTGGTGAGAATCTTTGTTTTCTTGATGAGTCACCATCAATTCAATTATATCTAACCACAAAACTGCACCACACACAGAGGACCTGATAACTCTAGATTGTCCTATTTTCCCTGCAGAGCTAATATGTATATATGCTTTCAAATTTTTACTTTTAAACTTGGAGATTTCAATTGTCATATGTTGTTGTTGGTGTTATGTGTGGTAGAGTCGTCTGTGACTCATAGCAACCCTCTGTACAACAGCCCTAAACCCTGCTCTATCCTGTGCCAATCGCATTGCCTCTGACACACCCATCCCAATTACCCCAGTCACCGAATCAATCCATCTCATAGAGGGTCTTCCCCTCCTGAGCTGTTCCTCCACCCTACCAAGCATGATGCCCCTCTCCAAGAACCTATCCCTCCTTACAACATGTCCAAAGTATGTCAGACGAAGCAGTCTGAAGACTAAGGTGTGCATGATCTAGGCCATAGTCTTTGCAGTTACATGTTATGCATCAGAAAGTTGGACAATGACTAGGAATGATAGAAAGAGAATTGATGCCTTTGAGCTGTGGTGCTGGAGAGGAGTAGCAAATATACCATGGACTGCTAGGTGAACAAGGAGGTGTGTCCTAGAGAGGATAAGACCAGGCTGCTCTTTGGAGACAAGGATTCTGAAGCTTCATCTGACATACTTTGGGCATGTTGCAAAAAGGGACCAGTCCTTTGAGAGGGACGTCATGTTTGGGAGGGTAGAGGGACAGTGAAACAGAGAAAAGTCCTCAGTGAGATGGATTGATTCAGTCACTGGGGTATTGGGGGTAGGTGTGTCAGAGACAGTAAGGGTGGCACAGGGTTTAAGGCTGTTGTACATAGGGTCGCTATGAGTCGCAAGTGACTTGATGGCACCTAACAGCAACAACAACATGGTGGTCTTATGTACAACAGATCAAAACATTGCTTTATCTTCATTGTTTCTTCAGTGCTTAAACTCAAGCTCATTGTTGCAATCCGTGTCATTGAGGGATTTCCTTTCTTTCCTCTACTTTTCCAAAAGTGATGTCATGTTTGAGGCCTAGACTCTCTTGACAACATGCTCAAATATGTGAGATAAAGTTTTATCACCCTCTAAGGATGCACTTCCTGGATGCACTTCCTCCAAGTCAGATTTGTTTGTCCTCTTGGCAGTCCATGGGATATGCTGAAGTAGTGTGTATATATGTAGGAAATAATATGGAAGATGTTGTTATTAGAAAGAGAGCACTGGTGATCTAGTCTGTAAAGAATAGTGTTGCCAAGCCAATAGCAGGCTATTCAAATTTATGTTTGCTCCATGGAAGAAAGATGGACAATCTCCTCCCATGTGCTTTATTTTACAGCCTCTTTATCACCAACTAAAGAGTCAGCTATGAGGTGGTTCTAATTTGAAGGCAGAGACATAAATTCTATCTTGTATAAGTTTCTTTCTTCCAGGGTAAGACATCAGATAAATAAATGAAACATATTTTAAATCAACTGTGGTGAGCTTTTCCAATAGAGGTAAACAAAATAATAAGTAAAAAGGCAGCACAGAGTGACTTTTGAGATAAAACTTCAAAGGACAGCATAAAATAGAAGAAGAATGAAAGCAAATTAGACTCATTTAGCTTTCTTCTTTAACAAAATTGAGATAATTAAGTGCAAAAGTGGGGTGACAGATAATTCCACAACTAAATGAGGATACATTATGAGCAATGATTGCTTCCCTAGAATTCACTTCAGCTAAATTGAATTTCTTTGATTCAACTGTCTCCTCTATCTCTGTCCCTCTCTCTCTCTTCATTTTTCTACTGAGTGCTTTCTCAAAATCATTAATCATTATTTATTTATATATTTAAAATTGGGTATTTTTGGTGTTTTTTAATCACTGGAGTATGACTACTTGGTTTATTGGTAATCATACATTTGTAGTTTCTGGCATATTGTTATAAGGAGTCACACTGCCAACCCAAAGGCAGGCAGTTCGGGAAGAAGAGGGGCCATTTCCTACTGTGTGGTTTGCTGTCTCTAATAACCCACTGGAGGGTCAACTATGAGCTAATTCCAACTTGACAGAACATAAAAACGAAAATAAGCAGATTAATACAATAAAGTCACATTTTTAGATGATAAAAATTCTTATGTTTCATGTTGTTTGTTATTGTTATGTGCCATCAAGTTGCTTACGACTCATAGCGACCCTATGTACAACAGCCCTAAACCCTGCTCTGTCCTGTGCCAATCGCATTGCCTCTGACACACCCATCCCGATTACCCCAGTCACTGAATCAATCCACCTCATAGAGGGTCTTCCCCTCCTGCGCTGTCCCTCCACCCTCCCAAGCATGATGTCCCCCTCCAAGGACCTGTCCCTCCTTGCAACATGCCCAAAGTATGTCAGACGAAGCCCCAGAATCCTTGCCTCCAAGGAGTAGCCTGTTTTAACCCTCTCTAGGATGAATCTGTTTGTTTTCTTGTATGCTTCATAGCATGATTAAAATTATTTATACGAGCATGCCCTATATCACACGCGTGAGATTTGTGTGCTCTGTCATTCAACAATATAAAAATTATTGACCCAGTAATTAACTCTGGACACTTTCACTTGACAAAAGAGTCCCTCTACAGTTATTTCCTGAAGATATTTATGATAACATCACCTTGAAAAGAAGAGACAAAGAGGGGCCTGATGCTATCCATGTTGGGTGATGATTTGCCACAGATCTCTCTTATGAGGATCTTTTGTTGGGGAAAAATCTAAGTCATCTATTATGATTGGAATTAGTTATTGCTCATAAGTTTTTAAACGTACTTAAAATTAAAGATAATTTTTACTAGTCAGAAATATCCTAGAAGAAGTAGTTTTGTAATTAACTCTGTTCCAATAGAAGCACCATATACAAAAGAACACAACCCTACATCCTCCTGCACCATCTTCACAACCACTGCTGGGTTTTAAAGCAATGGTTACAGGTCACTGTGTCAATTGTCAAGCATGATTTCTTTATCCAGGGAATGCCCCCTCCAGGATATAAGTCTCACCATCATTGCTTCTAAGGAGTATTTAGGCTGCACTTCTTCCAAGTTAGATTTGTTCTATTGGCAGTCTATGGTGTATTATTTACCACCACCACCACCACCACCACCACCACAATTCAAAGGCATCAACATTTCTTTGGTCTTCATTATAGTTGTCCAACTTTCACATGCATATGAAGACATCAAAAAAACCCTTAACTTGGGTCAGGAGCACCTTAGCCTTTAAAATAATATCTTTACTTTTTAGCATTTTAAAGAGGGTTATGATAGTAAATTTTACCCATTGCAATAATTTGATTTCTTGACAGCTGTTTATATATGTGTTGAGTGTGGATCCAAGTAACATCAAATCATTGACTCATCTGCCAGCTATAGAAGGTAATTATCCAACTGATGTCTCTTGTGTTATCACAGTTTGGGAAGAATTATCTAGACAACTGTAGATAGTCCATGGGAGAAGATAGACAGAGACTATGAAAGGAGTGACTCTCACCATTCCTTTGACTGTCCTTATATTATTTCATCTATTTTTTCATCTTTCCCTCTGAATATGATGAGTCTCTTCAATAGAATGCAATTAATTTTTAAAATGGCCCAAAAGGTGAAAAAAGCACAACATCTGCCTCCAACCAGCTATCTAGAGAATCTAGAGATATTACACAGTTTCTAAGATTTTCCAGGGCTGAAACTAATGTAGGAGAAAGATGGGGAAAAACATTGGGAGGGCCTTTATTGTTTTTTTTTCAGAATATCCTATCTCTTTTTTAGTGAATGACATAAAGAACAACACATTTTGGTAAAATATGTGAGTCATTAGGTAACACTGGATGATTCCTAAAACGTTTTGCAACACTCTTTGTAGTCCATGCTTGTTTCACGCTCAAATTGCCTTTCATTAAGGGCCACTTTGGAGGCCTGATGGCAAGAAACTGAGCTGTAGTCCCAAAGTGGTTCGAGGCTGATCAGTGGAAGAAGGATGGGCAATTGCCTCCTGTGCAATTAACTGACTCTGAAATCCTGCTGGAGAGTCAGCTATAAGTTGGATCCAACTCTACAGTATACAACAAACAGCATTCTTAACAAATGTTCCCCCGCCTCTTCCCTTTCTCCTGAACACTTGATAATAATGTACCCCCTACTGCTCCCACAGAAGGAGTTTCCCTCAGCCCTACATGCTCCTTTCCCTATTCAAATCCCACATATCCTCCTAGAATCATCTCTTAGCTCTCCTTTAAAAACTTCTTGGATTATTCTTTTTTTTT
>NW_006399896.1:3792853-3797633 GCF_000299155.1 Elephantulus edwardii
AGAAAAGCTAGGAACAACACTATAAGTCCTAATCCACAACATAAACAGTCTTCCCAGTATCCTGGAAAACCTACAACCAGGAGAAGATAACGTAGATGAATGGGATCTTCTAAGACTGAAATCCGTATGCACATCTGAGCAAGGTATGTTTAAACGGGGGCAAATGAAGGGAGAAGGGAGTAGAAATAGGGGAAGAGGAGAAATCACAATAACAAAGGCTAGTGTTCCACAGAATTCATATGCTCACTTCTACACACAGTTTATCTTTTGTGCAACAGATAAAGAAAGAAAAAACCACAAAAAACACCAAACAAAACTGTTTTGTTAAAAATGAGGGGATGAAAAAATGCCCAATGTGCATAGTACCAAACGCCCTTTTATCCATTGATGGCTATATTAAAACTCATTAAGCTCTGTCACAGGTTCAATTATGTAAAGATGAAATTGTACAATTTAGCATCTAAAAAGTGTATATAAAATAAAAATGGTCATAGAATAGTTGTTGTATTATCTGATATCAAATCCCTTAATAGTTGCTGCGTTATGTGCTGTCAAATCACTTGTGACTCATATTGACCTTACGTACATTAACTCTGAACCCTGTCTTATCCTGAACCAATTTCATCATCTCTGAGACTCATACCCCCTTAACTGTGTCAATTTATCGTATCTGGGATCTTCCTTTCCTCTGCTGTCCCTCTACTTTTCCAAGCATGAGGTCATTCTCCAAGCACTGGTCCCTCCTGTCCATGTGACCAAACTTCAAAATCCTTGCCTTGTATCTGAAGCTTTCTTGGATTTTGTGATTCCAAACACATCAGCTGCTGACAATTCCTTATGCTGTGACCAGTTTCTCTTAAGTTTAGTGGTAATGTCTCCAAAACGAGGATGATGTGTCCTGTAGAACTGGTGTTGTTGTTGTTATTAAGTGCCATTGAGTTGCAGGTTACTCATAGTGACCCTATGAAGGAGAGTCCTCAACGCTTGTGTGTTTTTCATCCTCTCTCCAGGTTCATAGTGTTTCTGGAGGCAAGCTATTTTGGAGTGGGTGCCTCTCCTCCTTCCAAGAAGTGGTGTATAGATTGTATTTTTTTCTTGGCCAAGGGCCACAGGTGCTGCCTTGGGCCTTTGTTTACCTGTGGGGCGGGGCAAAGTTTTCCCACTAGTTGTTTCTGTACTGGCCCCTATTCTGCCCACCCGGATTCCTCTGTATCCCCCTCCCTCCACAATAACGGTCTTACACAGTGTCAGTCCTTATGAGACCGAGTTCATTCACTTAGCATAATTCTCTACAGACAGAATCTTTGTTTTCTTGATGTTGAGTTTCAACTCATGTTGAAGCCTGCAGTCCTTGACCTTCTGCAGCAAATGCCTCAGGGCCTTCTCAGTTTCTGAAAGCAAGATCGTATCATCTGCATAATGCAGGTTGTTTATAAATCTTCCTCCAATCCTGAAGCCACATTCCTCCTCATAAAATCCAGCCTGCCAAATGATCTGTTGCACATATATATTGAAAACTTATAGAGATAGAATGCATTGCTGATGTACATACACCTTTTTCTGATTTTGAACCATGCAGTGTTTCCTTGCTCTGTTCTGATGATTGATTCCTGGTCCAAGTATAGGTTTTTGCATAAGCACAATTAAGTATTCTGGGATTCTCATTCTCCTCAAGTTTGTGATCCACACATTCAAATACCTTTGCATAGTCTATGAAACACAGATGGACATTCTTCTGATACTCTCTGCTTTCAGCTAAGATCCATCTAACATCGGTTATAAGATCCCTAATACTACCACCTCTTCTAAACCCCACTTTCACATCTGGCAGTTCTCTGTTGATGTGCTGTTCCAATCTTTTTTTTATAATTTTTCATAGAATCTTGCCTGTATGTGATATTAGTGATATCTTTCAATAATTTTCTCACTCTTTTGGATCAATTCTTTTTGGAATGCAAACAAATATGTATCTCTTCCCTTGAGTTGGCCAGGTAGTTGTCCTCTGGATCTCTTGGCACAACCTAGTGAATGTATTCAGGGTGGCATCTTTTTGTTTAAATATATCAATTGGCATTCTATCAATTCCTGGGGCCTTGGTTTTTGCCAGTTCCTTCAGAGGGGGTTGAATTTCCTACTTCATCAACATTGCTTCTTGATCATATGCTGCTTTATGAAATTCTTCTGTTTTGTTTTGTTTTTGGTACAGTGATCTATGTGCACCTTCCAGCTTCTTTTAAAAAATGTTTTTAATAGTGATTTTAACAAAAGTTTACAAAAAAGTTGGCTTTCCATTCATTCATTGTGGAACAATTTCCTCCCTTCACCCCCATATCCCTTTCCCCAGTTCTTTTTGCACTGTGCCTCTCTTTCATTCGTTGATCGGCACTTGGTTTGTTTCCATATCTTTGCTATTATGAATAACACAGCATTAAGCATGGGTGTTCATACATCTATTTGGATGACAGTTCTGGCTTCTTTAGTATATTATTCCCCTCAGTACAATTGCTGGGTCAAAATGTATTTCTATTTCCAACTTTTTGAGAAATCAATAACCTAACCTAAGTGGCTGAACCATTTTACACTCCCACCAGCAGTGAATAAGGGTTTCAATCTCTCTCCAATCTCTCCAGCGTTTGTTGTTTGCTGCTCTGTAGAATTTTGCTATTGTTGCTGGGGTGAGATGATATATCATTGTTGTTTTTATTTGCATCTCTCTGATAGCTAGGGATTTCAAATATTTTTTAAAATGTATTATTAATTTCATTAAAATGTACAGAGACTTTGAATTTCCATTCATTCATTGCTGCACTTTTCTCCCCTCCCAGCCTACCCCCTAGTACCGAACAGTTCTTTGTGTGTTTATTTGCCATCTGAATGTCTTCTTTGGTGTAGTGTCATCATATCTTGAGCCCATTTTGTGATTGGGTTGTTTACCTTGCTCTTGTTGAGGTGCTGGAGTATTCTATAATATTTAGATATTAGTCCCTTAGCAGATAATGTCATTATCAAACTTTTTTTCAACAGTATGTGGGTTTCCATCTTACCCTGTTGGAGAAATTTTTTGATATGCATAGGTATTTAATTCTTTTTTAAAAACAAAATTTTTAAAAAATTTTAATTGTGATGTTAATGAAAATTTACAGAAAAGTTAGCTTTTCATTCATTCATTGTACATTTCATCCCCTCTCCCTACTTTCCCCTTCCCTCAGTTTCCTTTTTTTGTTTTTGTTTTTGACCTTCAATCATTGTTGAAAGATTTGAATCTTAGAAGATCTCATTGATTTAATTTGTTCTTTCATGGTTGTAGGTCTTTCCATCTTCTTTTGCTGCGTCCTGGCTCATTCAACATTCTGCTCATAGCAGCCTTCAGTATTACAAATTAAGGCTTGAGTTTGTTCTTCAGTTCTTTTAGCTTAAGAAATGAACTTTTTGATTTTCTGACTCCAGTTCTTTGCATATTTCATTATAATACTTTGCTTTGTCTTCCCGACTCTCTTTTAAAATATTTTCTTCAGATTCTTAACTTTTTTATTTCTCCTCTTTGCTTGGTTTCTCGGCACTCTAGTGCAATATTCAATCTTTTCTGACATCTACCTTGGCCTTTTCTTCTTCTTCTGTCTTTGTGATGATCTTTTGCATTCTTCATGGATGATATTCTTTATATCCTTCCACAGCTTATCTGGTCTTTGTTCATTCATGTTCAAGTTTTCAAACCTGATCCTGAGGTGGTTTTTAAATTCCAGCATAATAGACTCAAGTTCAAACTCTGGTTCTTGTGGATTTAATTTTCTTTAGCTTCAGTTTGAACTTGCATTTAAGTAGTTGATGGACTATTCCACAATCACCACTTGGCCTAGTTTTCACAACTGATATTGAGCTTCTCCAGTAATTATTTTTTTCCCCACAAACTTAATCTATCTGATTCTTGTGTGGCCTGTCAGATGAATTCCAGGTGTATATCCACCATTTGTGTTTCTTATAAAAGCTATTTTACAGTAACTATGTAATGTGAATGATTGAACAGAATTCTCTCAGTCTATATACAGCCTCATTTCTGTCACCAATTCCATATTTTCTACCACTGATCCTTCTTCCCTGTACCCAAATTTTGCATTCCAGTCACCCACTAATATTAATGTATCTTGGTTGCATGTTTGATCAATCTCCAAGTGCACAAGGTGGTAGAAATCCTCTATTTCCTCCTCTTTGGCTCTAATTGTTGTGCATGTATTTAAATGATAGCGGTATTAATAGGCCTTCCTTGTATGTGTATGGATATTATCCTGTCACTCACAACATTGTATTTATAGCCAGATCTTGAATTTGTCTTTTTAACTATGAATGTGACTGTATTTTCCTTCACCTTTTCATTTCCAGTGTAGTAGAGCATATGACTGTCTAATTTCCAAATGTCCCATGCCAATCCATTTCATTTTGCCATTGTTCCATCTTTTCCTTAACAACCTCTAATTTTTCTACATTCATACTTCTCACATTTCACATTCCAGTTACTAGTGAATATTTGCAATTGTTCCTCCTTGTTGGTGATTCCCAATGCAAAGGCTGAGCCTTGGTGCCATATCAGCTAGTCCGATTGGCCATTTACTTCTGAAATAGCAGGCCTCTGAAAACCCTATGTACAACAGAACACATTTAGATAACAGAAACGGCAAAGGAGGTTGAGTTTTCAAGTATGGAAATACAAAGGAAGAGGAACAGTTGTAAGCAGACACTGGTGATTGGGACATGGAATGTGAGAACCATGAATGTAGGAAAATTA
>NW_006399896.1:3800123-3805478 GCF_000299155.1 Elephantulus edwardii
GTCTAACATACTTTGGACATGTTGTGAGGAGAAACCAGTCCTTAGAGAGGGACATCATGTTTGGGAGTGTGGAGGGACAGCACAGGAGAGGAAGGCCCTCTGTGAGGTGGATTGATTCTGTGACTGGGATAATTGGGATGGGAGTGTCAGAGACAGTGCGATTGGCACAGGACAGAGTGGAGTTTAGGGCTGTTGTACATAGGGTAGCTACTTGTCGCAGGCGACTCAACGGCACTTAACAACAACAACAACAACATTATACATGAGCTCTGATGGTCTAGTGGTAAGAAGATGTGCTGCCATCCCAAAGGCACACAGTTTGAGGCCACCAACTGCTTCATGGGATGATTGGCAATATCCTCCCCTGCAATTAACTTAACTGTCTCTGAAAACCCAGCAGGAGGTCAGCTCAGCTATTGGTCAGTTCCAACTCAATAGTACACAACAACAAAAAGACAAATATTATACATAGGGATTTGAAAGGCCAGGTATTTCAGAATTGGATGGCCAATTTTTCTCCCTAGTCTGTCTTAATTTGGATGCTCAGATTTAGAGCAATATTTGACAGACAAGCGTTTTACTCAAAAGAACAGATAAGAGACATTACACAATTAACAGAGCAGATGTTATTCTCGTCCCTCCCTCTTCATTGTATACATGGTGCTGCTACTTCCTACCCTACCCTTCCAGCATCCAGCTCAGATCCTTATCCCAGTCCCTCCAGCATCTCCCACGCCCATACCCCAAGCTGCCTTTTAATGATACCTGAGGTCTCCATCCACCTCTGTCCACCCTTTACCTCTCCACCCCACTGTGTTGCTGGTGCTCCTGGCTCATAAACTCCATAAACTTTTTGGTACAGTGACTCTGTATATTCCTTCTATCTTTTTTTGATACTTATTAGGCCATTCAACATATTGCTCATAGCATCTCTCAATATTGCAACTTAAGGGTTAAATTTGTCTTTCAATTCTTTCAGCTAGAGAAATGCAGAGTGAGTTCTTCTTTATTAATTTTCGAATTCCAGCTCTCAGCACGTTCCACTATAACACTTTGCTTTGTCTTCTTGAGCTTTCCTTTGAAATCTTGGTTTTAACTCTTTTATTTTGGCATATTTTCCTTTCGTTTTGGCTTCTTGATGCTTTAATGCAATTTTAGAATCTCTTTTAACATCCGTTTCAGATTTTTGTTTCTCCTCTGTCTTTGAAATAACCTTTTGCTCTTTTCATGGATATCACCCCACAACTCATCTCATCTTTGATCATTGGTGTTCAATGATTCAAGCTTATTGCAAAGATGTTAAAATTCAGATAAGTGGCAAGGAGCTGCAACTACAATCCCAGAGGCACATGGTTCGAATCCACCAGATGCTCTGCCGGGAAAAGGAGGGACAATCTCCTCCTGTACCAGTCAGATATGATTTGACGGTACACTCACACAAAAATAAAAAAAAAAATTCAGATAGAATAGATTCAAGATCATATTTTCATTCTCATGGATTTGTTTTAATTTTCTTCAGCTTCAATTAGAATTTACACACGAGTAGCTGCTGGTCTGACCTACAGTCTGTCCCTGGTCTACTTGTGACTGCTGATATTTAGCTTCTCCAACAATTTCTTCCATAAATTATAGTCAATCTAGTTCCTCTGCAGCCCATCAGGTGACGTGTAAATTAGTAATCTGTATTTTTATAGAAAGATATTTGAAATAAATAAATCATTGAAAATTCAAAATTGGATCAATCTACTTCCTACCTCATTTCTATCATGAAGCCCATATTTTCTTCATTTCTTCTTCATTGTTTCTAACTTTTACATTCCAGTCACCAATTATCACTAATGTGTATGGATAATATCCTATTACTCACAACATTGTATTTCAGGACAAAGCTTTGAATTGACTTTTTTACTATGAATGTAAAACCTTTTTTCTTTTTCAGTTACAGAGTAGTATACCAGGTGATTATCTGATTTTAAATGGCCAAACTAAGCCATCTCATCTCACTAATGCCTAGAATACCAATGATTAAGTGTCATGTGCTTCATTTAATTTTTCATAATTTCTCATTCTCCAATATTCAAGCTATGTACATTTCATGTTCCAATTATTAAAGGATGTTTGCCATTATTTTTCCTCTTGCAATCTGAGGTCTACCACTAACACTATAACTACATACATTTCTCTATTGTTCATAGGTTTTTCAGAGCCTATTATTTAATAAGTGGATGATCAATCCTGCTTCCTAGTCTATCTTACTCTGGGAGCTCTAATAAAACCTCTCCACCATGGGTATTCCTTATGGCATTTGACACACCAAATGCCATAGCTTTCAGTATCACAGACATCCATATCACAACAACCCACAAGTTATTTCAGTAAAGCAAATTGACAGGCAAGTGCTGTACTAATTAGAACAATTGTCTCTCCAAACACAACAAACTGATAATTTAGATTCTAACTCTAATAGCAAGTCAGTCTTCACACCAGGTCTAACCACCCTAGGGCCCAACCAACTTTTAATCACAATACCTACCTACCTGAACTGGTTTAAACAAGATGTTCCCAGACCAGAACTGACTGTTAATCAAATAAAAATCCCAAACTGCCCACAATTACTGTTAATAAAATAAAAAGATCTACCTTTTAGATTCCAACTGCTTTAAAAAAATGCAGCATATCTAGGTTCTTTCTCTACTATAGTGACCCAAACCTTTATATCTAAAGAATCTCAATGGAAAAACAATTGTTTTGTAGTTTTTTGTTTAATTTTTTTAAAAGATGGTGGTAGTAGTGCAGAATTCTCTTTGATAATTAAAATAAATCACTCCCACTATTAGATGTAATAATAATAATTGGTGACTGGACTGCAAAGTTAGAAACAATAAAGGAAGGTGATTGAGAGATATGGCATTAGTGACAGAAATGAAGCTGGATGTCTGATGATAGATTTTTATACAATGGATTATTTATTCATTGCAGATACCTTTCTGAAATAAAACATAAACTGTGAATAGACACATGGACCTAACCTAATGGACTACATAGGAATGAAATTTAATACAACTGAGTGAGGAAAGAGTCATTGTGAAGCCCACTATCAGTAGTAAAAAAAAAAAAAGTCCAGAGACAGATATGCAATTACTTATATTCAAGTTTAAATTAACATTAAAATAATTAAAAACAAGTCCAAGTCCACAGGAGCCAAATAAGGGCTTGAGTTCATCCCAATTAAAGTTAAAACCATTTTAAGAATAAATATGATTCATTGAACACTGATGACTAAAGATCAGATGAGTGGTGGAATGACATCAAGAATATCATCCATGAAAGAAGAATCAATGTCTTTGAGTTGTAGTATTGTCAGGAGAGTACTGAATATCTATGGGTTTCCAAAAGAACAAATAAATTGGTCTTAGTGGGAGTATAACGAGAAGCTCCTTAGAGGGAAGGATGGTGAAATATTGTCTAATATACCGTAGAGCCCGTCCTTGGAAAAAGACATCACTCTGGAAAAGGTAGAGAGTCAGTGAAGAAGACGACTCACAGTGAGATAAATTGGCTCACTGACTATAACAATGGGCTGTAGCATGGCAGATATCTTTCAAACTGTGCAAGATAGGGCAAGGTTCTAAATTATTGTTCGTAAATTGCAGTCCACTAAGTGACATCTAAGTAACAGCAAGCAGTAAAGTAAAATCTTTTTTTGCCTGTTAGTCCAGTAATGTCTTGACCACCAAGTGATAGCTTCACCATTTAATTTAGTGGACCACTGTTATGTTCCCTGGGTAAAATATTTCCTTCTTGTTGAGTAAGACCTTTAAACCAGCAGAGGTCAAGGTTGCCGGTTTGGGAAGCAAAACTCCTCTGAGTGGGTTATTAGGAATAATGATGAACATAAAATATCCTAAGCATAAAAAGAAAGGGAAAAATGAGAAATAGAACTTCATTAAAATTGACAACTCTATGAATATCACTGTTAGATGAATAAAAAGACAAACCATGGATGATGAAGAAATGCTTTTATTTCTCTGATTATTAATGATGTAGAATATTTTCTATGTATTTATTTGTTGGTTTTTTTTTCCTTTTTAAATTTCTTTACAAGTCCTTTAATTGGTTTATTTGTCAATTCCAACTTATAGTGTTGAAAATCAGTTGTTTCTGATATTCAACAAGGAAATAAAACCTATCAAATGGGGAAATGACAAGCTCTTCAACAAATTGTGCTGGCAAAACTAGACTGCAACCTGCAGAGAGCTGAAACACGATCCACTTCTTACACCATATAAAAAAATCACCTCTAGGTGGATAAGAGACTTGGGAGTAAAGGTCAAAACCATAAAGTTCATAAGAGACAAACTGGTATCAAGCTTAGAGAGTCTAGTCTATCGTATAAAGAGACAACCAAATACAGCCAGAAATGTACCATATGAAGAGGATAAAATTGATGAATGGAATCTTCTAAAGATTAAATCCCAGTGCTCATCAAAAAACTTTTCTCAACAGGGTGAAAAGAAAATCTACTGACTGGGAACAAATATTTGTTAATACCATCTCAGACTAGAGTCCCATAAGGAAAGTTTATAGAATATTCCTGGGCCTCCACAAGAAAAAGACTGATAACCCAATTACAAAATGGTCAAATACATGGAAAAATTTTTCACAAAGGAAGATATTCATATGGCCAAGAGACATATGAAGAAATGGTCCAAATCACCGGCAATAAAAAGATGTAAATCAAAACCACAATGAGATACCATCTCACACCAGCAGCAGCAGCAGCATAGTTAAACAAAATAGCAAGTAATAAATGTTCGAGGAGTTGTGGTGAGATAGAAACTCTTTTACATTGTTGGTGGGATTGTACAATGATACAACCACTCTTGAAGGCAGTTTGGTAGTTCTTCAAAAAGCTGAACATAGAAATTTCATATGACCCAGCTATTCCATTGCTTGGAATATACCCCAAGAAAATGAAAACTGAGGCTCAAACTGAAACTCGTATGTCAATGTTTATAGCAGCATTATTCACCATTGCAAGAAAATGGAAACAGCCCAGATGTCCAACCACAAACTAATGGATTGAGAAGTTGTGGTTCATTCATACTATGGAATACTATACATCACATAGGAACAATCATTTTGTAAATTACTACCTAACCTGGGAGGGACTGGAGAACATTATGCTGAACCAATTCAATCCCACAAGGACAAATACTGTATAAAACCATTATTGTAGAATGATTATGAGGATCCAAGGTGGGAGGGAGGGTGGAAGTAGAAGGATGAGAACGGAGGGAGGGAGGGATGGGTGGTAATCATGGGGTTGCACAATTAGATTTGATGGGTGGGGTG
>NW_006399896.1:3805816-3807597 GCF_000299155.1 Elephantulus edwardii
AACTGACCTAAAATTGAACTTCTCCTTTTCCAAAGAGCCAATGAGCTAATTCTACGCCAAAGAACCCCTAGACCTTGTATAAATTCCCTTGCTTTTTGGGGCTCGGGGTCGACTTCCCTGTCTCCTGTGTGAGATACAAGTCATCCTGAAGCTTCATCAATAAAGCCTCTTGTGATTGCAGCGAGTGGATCTGGTGTGAGTTGCTCGGGGTCGTGCCCGGTCTGGGAAAAGCCCTAGTTTGGGGTCTTTCATTTGGGGGCTCATTCGTCTGGAATCGAGCAGCCACCCCCACAACCTGCCAGTCAGCCACTTGGAGGTAAGAGGATCCTCTAAAATTTCTTTGTTTTTTCGTCTGTGCGGCGCGGCCAAACCTGTGTGTCCGTAAGTCTGTTTTATTTTCAGCTTACTTTCAGTTTGTGGTGGTGGCGAAGCAGACGTGCTTGAAAAAACCACAAGTCATAGCCCAAGAGGGAGACGTCCCTTTGGGTGGAATACGGATCCAGAGGCTTTAATAGTCTCTGGTCCATCTGAGGAACTTAAAGTGTCCCTCTGGAGAGGAGGGGCCGGGAGGGCTCTCCTGTCTGAAGCAGCTTTCAATTGGTTGTCACGAAGAGAGCTTCTTGTGTGTCTTGTATTTTTTTTTGTGAGTGTCTGCTGTGTTCTGTGGGCGACTAATATGGGACAGAATATGACTACACCCCTTTCCCTGACTTTAGGACATTTTTCTGAAGTAAGAACCAGGGCTAATAATCTCTCTGTTAATGTTAAAAAAGGACCTTGGCTAACCTTCTGTAACTCTGAGTGGCCCACTCTGGGAGTCGGTTGGCCACCAGAAGGAGCATTTGACTTAATCATTTTGGCGGTTAAAGATCTTGTTTTCCAGGAAGGACCAAATGTGCATCCTGACCAACAGCCATACATCATCGTGTGGCAGGATTTAGTGCAGAATCCACCACCATAGGTAAAACCTTGGCTTTTGAAGAAACATACCACCCCTCCGCGCGCATTAGCCCTAAAAACCTGAACTTCTGAGTCCAGAGTTCCTCTGGCCCCAGAAGATGCACCATCGGCACCACCCAAAATTTATCCTGAGATTGAAAATCCACCTGGGTGGCCTGAGATGTGCCACAATCCTCCCCCATATCAGGGCCAGGTTGATCCCAGTCCCCCATCCCTGCGAGTGCCCCCAGGGACCAGCACGGGGGACTCACAGTCGGAGGGGTCTGGAGAGCCCAGATTCCACTGTGGCTCTCCCCTTACGAGCGTACGGAGGGTCCCCAGAGCCAGGACAACTCTAACCCCTCCAGTACTGGCCATTTTCCTCTGCTGACCTCTATAACTGGAAGACTAACCATCCTTCCTTTTCAGATAACCCCACGGGGCTTATTGGACTAATTGAGTCCCTCATGTTCTCTCACCAACCCACCTGGGATGATTGCCAGCAACTTCTCCAGGTCCTCTTCACTACTGAGGAGCGAGAGAGAATTCAGACAGAACCCAAGAAAAACGTCCGAGATGCTGCAGGACAACCAGTCCAGATTCCTGCTGCAATGGATGCAGGATTTCCTCTAGTTCACCCCAACTGGGATTATAACACTGCTGAAGGTAGGGAGCAGCTATCCGCTTACCGCCAGGCTCTCGTAGCAGGTCTCAGAGGGGCTGCGCAATGCCTCACTAATTTGGCTAAGGTAAGAGAAGTCCTTCAAGGACCTACCGAACCCACCTCTGTGTTCCTGGAAAGACTAATGGATGCCTATAGGAGATACACTCCCTTTGACCCC
>NW_006399896.1:3808769-3810076 GCF_000299155.1 Elephantulus edwardii
AAAATGGTATTCTGTCTTAGACTTGAAAGATGCTTTTTTCTGTCTGAGGTTGCATCCCTCTAGCCAAGCTATCTCTGCCTTTGAATGGAGAGACCCTGAGGCCGGGATAACGGTACATTTAACCTGGTGTCAATTGGCTCAGGGGTTCAAGCATTCGCCAACCCTGTTTGATGAGGCCCTGCACCGAGACCTCAGTGAGTTCCGGACCAGCAACCTTCAGGAGACTTTGTTACAGTGTGTAGATGATCTGCTCCTAGCTGCCCTAACCAAAGAGGAATGCATTGAAGGTACAAAGAAGCTTCTAATAGAGCTGGGGACTTTAGGCTATCGTGCCTCAGCCAAGAAGGCCCAGCTGTGCAAAACTGAAGTAACTTACTTAGGGTATATACTGAGAGATGGCCAAAGGTGGCTAACAGAGGACCGGAAAAAGACTGCAATGCACATCCCGACTCCCTCCTCACAGAAGCAGGTAAGGTAATTCCTAGGGACAGCCGGGTTTTGTCACCTATGGATACCCAGGTTCACCTCCTTGGCAGCCCCCCTGTATCCTCTAACCAGAAATCAGGAACAATTTACCTGGAATCCTGAACATCAGACAGCCTTTGAGGACATTAAGAAAGCCTTGCTTTCAGCTCCTGCCCTCGCCTTGCCAGACCTGACCAAGCCATTTACCTTATACATAGATGAAAGAGGTGGGGTGGCAAAAGGTGTGTTGTGGCAAGCTTTAGGACGTTTGAAATGGCCAGTGGCCTATTTGTCCAAGAAACTAGATCTAGTGGCTAGTGATTGGCCAGTCTGCCTGAAGGCCATTGCAGCTGCCGCAGTCCTAGTAAAAGATGCAGACAAATTAACCATGGGGCAGCATGTCACTGTCATAGCCCCTCATGCATTAGAGAGCATCATTCAACAACCACCTGACCCACTATCAGAGCCTACTCCTCATGGACAGGGTGACCTTTGGAGCTCCAGTCATCCTAAACCCGGCGACCCTGCTGCCTGTGGAGGGGGACCCAGAAACATGCCATCGCTGCGATGAAATTCTAGCAGAAGAAACCAGCACCCGGAAAGACCTAAGAGATCAGCCTTGGCCCAGGTGTCCAACCTGGTTCACCGACGGCAGCAGCTTCATAAAGAACGGTAAGCGGGTCGCCGGGGCAGCAGTGGTAGAACGGGAAGAAAGTTATTTGGTCTGACAGCTTATCTGAAGGAAGCTCCGCACAAAAAGCCGAGTTAATAGCCCTCACCAGGCGTTGAAACTAGCAGCAGGAAAAGCTATAAATATCTATACAGATAGTCGGTATGCTTTC
>NW_006399896.1:3811342-3812320 GCF_000299155.1 Elephantulus edwardii
GGACCAGCAATCTTGAGCCTTGCTGGAAGGGACCCTATCAAGTGCTGCTGACTACCCCTACAGCTGTTAAAGTAGACGGAGTAGCAGCTTGGGTCCATGCTTCTCATGTCAAGCCAGCTCCAACCAGTGAAGATGACCAGTAGACTCTGGAAAGGACTGATAATCCTTTTCGTTTGCACCTTCGTCGGGACAGCTGCAAGTAACCACAACCCGCACGCCCCTCACAACCTCACCTGGGTAGTCCAGTCTCAAGCAGGGAACATTGTATGGTCCATCTCTGCAATCATTACCCCTTGGACCTGGTGGCCAGATCTGTACCATGACCTCTGTAAGTTAGCTCATGGAGCCCCTGCAGACTGGGACGTAGAAACAACCCTTAAACCCACTGCTCCCTCATGGCCCACTCCCCATGACACTCAAGGCCTTCTAGCCCCTGCCCTCATCGGAGGACGAGCAGGTTGACGAAATCAGAGACAGAGGGGGAACCTAAGATGGTTCACTTTCTATGTCTGTCCAGGGCATGACATGAATACACGAGGGCTACTCGTAAGTGCGGGGGACAGAGTGATTTCTATTGCCGAAGCTACACATGTGAAACAACTGGGAATACTTACTGGAAACCTTCTTCCTCTTGGGATTTCATAACTGTAACAGCTAACTACTCTCGAGTTAGCCTGGGAAATCCCAATTCCGTTAAACAAGCAAGAACTGCATGTAGTAATTGGTGTCACCCCCCAAAAATTTCTTTCACTGATCCTGGCAATAAAGCCCATCAATGGCAGTCAGGATATTGGTGGGGAATCAGACTTTACCAAGAAAACTGTGATAATGGGCTATCATTTATGATAAAACTGTTTGATCGTCCTCTGCAGAGTACAGTAATAGGACCTAACCCTGTGCTGGCAGGGCTCTCCCCAGCTGAGAAATCGCCTCCTGTCCCACCCCAGAGCCAACCCATCTCAACTTCACTCACACCAA
>NW_006399896.1:3812863-3839041 GCF_000299155.1 Elephantulus edwardii
ATTAGGAATAGGAGGAATAGCTGCAGGAATAGGTACAGGGACTTCAGCACTTGTCAATGGGCAACAACAATACCATGAGTTAAAAACAGCCATAGATGAGGATCTTCGGGCTTTAGAGTCATCAATTACTCGACTAAAAGAATCCCTGACCTCCTTATCTTTAACCTTACAGAATAGGAGAGGACTAGACTTATTGTTCCTCAAAGATGGGGGTCTCTGTGCCACACTAAAAGAGGAAGGTTGCTTTTATATTGACCATTCAGGAGTAATAGAAGGCTCCATGCAAAAGCTAAGGGAAAGGTTAGACAAAAGAAAACGAGACCGAGAATCTCAGCAAACATGGTTCGAGAGCTTATTTTATAAATCCCTATGGTTAACTACTCTTGTATCTACCCTTATAGGTCCTTTAATACTCTTGTTTATATTGTTACTAGTTGGGCCTTGTATTATAAATAAGCTTGTTACCTTTGTTAAAGATCACATCAGTACTGTTCAATTAATGGTTTTAAGACAACAGTATCAAAATATGAGAGAGCCTGACTGCTATGATACTGCCTCCAGAGATTCTTGGTTCTATGATTAGAACCTTGTACTAAAAGAAGTGGGGAATGAAAGGAAGATTTTTTAAAAAAACAATGTCCCCAAACCCAAGTATTGTAAGAATCTATACCTTTGATCTGTATTGTAAGAACCTATACCTTTGATCTTATGTGAATGTTTGTGTTCCAGGAACTAGCTGACCACAAACTGAAAAAACAATTACTGGCAAAAACCATATTTTAACTAATGTCAGCAGCAGGTAACTGACCTAAAATTGAACTTCTCCTTTTCCAAAGAGCCAATGAGCTAATTCTACACTAAAGAACCCCTAGACCTTGTATAAATTCCCTTGCTTTTTGGAGCTCGGGATCAACTTCCCTGTCTCCTGTGTGAGATACAAGTCGTCCCAAAGCTTCGTCAATAAAGCCTCTTGTGATTGCAGCAAGTGGATCTGGTGTGAGTTGCTCGGGGTTGTGCCTAGTCTGGGAAAAGCCCTAGTTTGGGGTCTTTCAGTTTTAAGGTGTATTCCCTAGTGTTTTGAACATAGAAGTGTTATGAGCTAATCTCAATGTTTTTAAAAAAAATCATTGAAAAAGTTTGCTATACTGAAATGAAATGGAGGTGGGAATAGAGGAATAAAATGACTAGAAAGCTTCTTCAACAATGTAGATGAGACATTTTGTTGGTTTCAACTACCAGATTTCTTGTTAGGGAGCAATATAGTGAGAAACAGTTGAATTATGTGTATATATATATATATTATAGATAGAGAGAGAGAGATAGAACAGGAGCTAAGATGATGATAATTTTGGGGCCTATGCACTTAAAAAGAAAAAACCCCAAATTTATTATGCTGAGAAATATTCAAGAGAGAAAAGTGAGGACGATGGAGAGAATTTAGAAATTAGATTTTGAACACAGTAGTAGATAAGTCTGTTAGACATATTTTTGAAGATGTGGACTAGGCAACTGTTAAAAGGAGAGATCTAGATTGGGCCTATATATTGAGGTTCTTAGTATGTGTTGTTTTTGTTGTTGTGTTCTGTTGAGTGGACTATGGCTCGTAGCAACCATATAAACGATGACTTTGAACCTTACCCCATCCTGAGCAAACCTCACTATCTCCAACACACCTTACCCCATTGCCACAGTCACTGTGACAATCCGTCTCAACCAGAGTCTTCCCTTTCTGCACTGACTCTCTATCTTCCCAAGCATGATGTCATTCTGCAAAGACTGGTCCTTCCTGGTGACATGCCCAAATGGAACATGAGACAGAGTTTCAAAATCTTGCCTCCAAGGAACAACCTGGTTTTATCTTCTCCAGGACGGACATATTTGTTCATTCGGCAGTCTATGGTATGTTCAATAATCTTTTCCAGCACCGCAACTCAAAAGCATCATTTCTTCTTCATCCTTAGTCATTGTCCAGCTCTCAAATGTGTAGCAAGCAATTGAGAAGACCATGGACTGGATCAGGAGTACTTTAGTCTCTAGACTGATATTATTGTTCTTTAGCACTCTGGAGAAGTCCCTGACAGCAGACTGCTGGTGCTAAGAGTGTTGCTTGTGGATTGAAGCAAATCGAAGCTAGAGAAATTAAAACAAAGGGATATAGTCTCTATTATGACCAGATGAGCCAGAAAGAGGACATGAGTTTTCAGTAAAAGGGAAGCCTCAACATGGTCAAAAAGTAATTGAATACATATCAGGAATGAGTTAAACAGAGGGATAAAGAAACAAAAAATTGCCAGATACTTAAAACTTGGCAAAAGTTATGTTGTTCTGGATCCTAGATACTTTTGCAATGTATTCATGGTTTGGGTTAATTTAAGAAGAGATGAGGAACTTTGCAGTTGAGAAGATGAAATGGCTAAAAGCCAGGACATGAACAGTGCTCTGTAAAAGGGTAAAAGTTGAGATGATCAAGAACACGATCCAGCAAAGCAAGATATACCCACAGCATGGCCCAGATACATAATTTTACTGCTAGCCAAAATATACACTAGACACTTTTTTTTTTCTCCAATTATCAGGATGGAGCATGTCAGAAACAAAACAGCTGCTCAGAATTTTAGGGATTTACCAAAAAGAACAAATGTGTCCTGTAACATGGGTTGCATCATGCCATTCCTCAATGAGCTGAGAGACGTGATTCATGGGTATGAATCACTACGACATCTGTCACACTGGGTCGCTAATGCTGGTATTGATTTACATTGAGGCTGACTTTGACTTTTAGGTCCCTGAATGTGTCTATGAGTGTTTCTGTGTGTATTTGTGTAGTCATGGCACCACAATTTAAGGAGTTTAGAACTTTCTAATAAAATATGTTTGGAAAATGAAGATCCTAGATAAGGCGGAAAGCTCATATTTGGCTTTCCTGTCCATACAGAAAAGGAATATTCATAAACTCTGACTCCTGAGTCATTCTCTGGACCTTTACTGAGACTCCAATATTTCAAGTGAATTTACAGTAGCATATTCACAGTTTAAAGTAAGAATAAAATACAGTTTTGTTTATCTTGCCTACAGTATATATTTCATTTCATTCCATCTTAAAATTCATGGGCTATAGAATCACATAAAAGCAGCGTGGGTCATCTGAGGGTACAAGAGATACCACATCAAAGCTATAAATGGTCATAAAAATAACTTAGAGGTAAAAGAAATGATATCATACGAGCTGTTAAGACTTTGGAAGGAGAAAGACAGGGTTATGCAAAAACTGTTAAAGATCTCTCTGGAGCACTTGGCTAAGTCCCTGCCTTGCTTGAGATTCTTTATCAATTTTTAGAAAAAGAGTGACAGCAGTTCCCTATTCAGAGGATTGTTGTGGGATCAAGTGAATGGACATGAGTGGACACTCACACCATCTCAGTAGATAATTGACTTCCTCCTAGCTTCCCTTTAGTACCAGCATTAAAACTTACGTAAAATGAAGAATCTAATCCCCCTCCCCCCAAAAACCCTCAGTGTCTTAAAAATTTTTCTGAAAAATATGAACTATATTATTATAAAGGGAGTTTCTGTGGATTAATTGTGAAATTTTATCCTGCCAACTCAAAGGCAGGCATTTCAAGATCACCAACTGGTTCAATGTTGATAGATGAGCAATCTCCTTCCATGCAATTTGCAGCCTCTGTAAATCTGCTGGAGGGTCAGCTATGAGTCGGTTCGGACTCAACAGTGCATAACAACAACATGTGATTGTAAAGCCCAGCTAACTGAACTCGAGTTGTCAGCAGGCACAGGTTGTAGGATGATTAGATTTATGATTTTGACTGGTAATGAATACAACCTCAGTTTCTTTCTCTGGACAATGAGATAATAACAGACCTTAGTTCTGATGATTATCAAGAGGCTTCATTGAAAGCATTAATCTAAAATGAAGGGGGGAAAAGATTCCATATAGTAAGGCACAATCATAAACAATTAGGAGGTCTGATTTAATCATTTTGACCTATGATTCTAATTCTACCCATTAACCCAGAAGTAACATAGAAATTGAAAAAGAACGATTCTTTTTAGAAGTTTGGCTTTTTACTTGGTAACAGGTGACCTGTTTGAGGTTCTGAGGTCCATTCTAAATAACCACAATCCCTTGGATTCCCCCAGCCAGTCACTCCCTCACCTGTAGGCTAATATGCAGCTCTGGCCCAGGAAGCATACTGTCGGTTATTGTGATAGAAAATATCTGGGTGCAGAAGGCATTTCTGAAATTGTCCCTGCACACACATAAACACGCACACCTGTACACCAGTTGGAAAAACTAACAAAAGAACCAAAAGCTTTTCAGGGATGACAACTATTCCCTAAGTTTGATCTAGGCTATTATTTGGAAAATTTTAAAGACAAAGGAAAGTTTCAGAATAATGATACAGCAGAAACCTGGGAAGCTACAAAGCACCAGGAGGCACCACCTGGCCAAGAAGAAAAGATTGAGCTCTATGAGCATAGTGGAGAGAGTGGTACTTGGAGTGGTCAGCTCCAGAGAGCCCTGCTTTTTTTCTTCTCCAGAATATCTAGGATTCTGCATAAGCACCATTTGGAGAATAACTGGTCTTCTTTATCTTTTGTAGGGCTTTTATTTTTTTAGGTAGCAGGGGCCTCTAACTGTATGTTGTCTAGATGTCAAATAAAATGTTAACAATATTATGTTTGTGTGTATAGTGGCAGTTAGTGAAAAATATTGATGCTTTGTGAACTCTCCCTCTGCTATCCTCAAAACACAGAGGTAAGCCCGTGACACGCACCCAGACTCAGTAAGTCTGGGCATGTGTTGTCATCTTTAGAATCTTGGGTAATTCTGGCTGCAAAGCTCCAGCTGAAACTTGCCTACCAGCAAGGTCTATCTCTTTATTCCCAAATGTTTTGTCTACAAGCTGAAATTTAAAGCAATTTGGAACTCTTCTGTGAGGGTCACAGACATTCCGTACATAAGGACATCAATATTCATTACTGATATTCTTCTATATATTCTGCTCAAAATATTTTTCCCCACCTCCTTTCCCTGTCTTCCTTTGATCATTTCTCTTTTTGAGGATGGGGTTTTATGGTTGTTATGTTTTTAACCAATTTCCTTTCCTCTCTTTCTCACCCATTAATCCCTATAGATATTCTCAGGGCCAGCCTCCTAACACAAGAATTTGTGTGTGTCATATTTTATTGCAATGCCCTCCACCACACATTGATCTCCAATACCAAAGTTCAAATATTCATAGTGATGCTTTGAATTGCCCATGCTTCATCAGAACGCCCTGTCTCCTTTTTGGTTCCATTCTATCATTCCCACCAGCTAACCTACCCCTTCCCCACCCTTACTATGAACCCTCTGTTCAAAACCTTGGTCATATTCCTGCTGCCTAAGACTCTATTGTAGAGTAATAGTTCTCAACCTTACGTATTGAAATCCCCTAAAACCTTTGCTATTCCAACTTACTATACCCCATTTACAAACTATCTGCTCATAAATCTGGGACAAAACACAAGAATTTCTTTTTCTGGTACAACCTTAAGTCATCCTAATATTACTGCTGGCCCAAGTACTAAATTTGGATAACCACGGCGAATGAAGAGAGGAGTTGGAGGCCAAATTCTGATCTGGGACAACTTATTTATTTTTTTAAGAGGTTCAGTTTTCTCTATTCATCAGCCAGTTCCCCAGTTTTGAATGCTCAGCCTATACACAACACATAGTTACAAACCAATCTATTCTAAAACTGTTGTACTAAAAATCCAAGGTAGGTACAATGATTCGTAGCAAATGATTGCTGTTGTGTTACACTTGTTCAAACATTAATGTTATTGTAGTATAATGTTGTTAAAGATAAGTTAGTGTATCTGAAATGTCTTTAACATTTATTTAACCTAGAAAGGTACAAAATAATCTGTATGTAGGACATTTAACTATCTGATATTATATTTGAACCATAATTACATAGCCATTCTCTCATAGAAATTTGAATTAAAGTCAGATTTATGCATGTACCATGTTCATAATCTGGGGCCTGCCTGTAAAATGAGATGGCAATAACCTTAGAGAATCATTCTAAAGATTAAACAGCATATCGTCTTTCTAAGCTGCTCCGTGTGAAGCAGAAATTCTTGGATGAACACAGAGGCACCAATTCATCATACCTAGCTATGCAGAGGTATGACTGGTCAGCAATTACAATGGACAGTTGTGATTGTGTGGCCTCAGCACATACAGGGAGCTATTTAACTGCACAAGGTCTCGGAATGAGCATACCTTTTCCTTATATCTATGTTACTTTGGAAGATATATAAGGAGGGAAAGACATTTCCATCTATTTCTCATTCCTCCTCCTCCTTTACTGAAGCTGCTCAGTCTGTAACCCTCTATGCTAACTCCAAGAGACATATTTTATCCTTACAAGGTAACTGGTAGACTCCTATTCTTGTGCTCCAAAGAGAATGTGGTGTAATGGAAGGAGGGGACTGTGTTAGGGATGGGGCACTATCTAAAGCCATCCCTCTTACTCAGAGGCATCCTAGGGAAATGACTACAAATTTCTTAGAGTTGAATTCACTCTTGCTATAAGGAGGAAAATGTTTTCTTCTTAGTGGGGTGCTTCTGAGAATAGTCTGAAAACCACATTCTTCTCATCCCATATCATAAGAGTTGATGCCTAGCCAGTGAAGCAGGCTAACACTCATGTTGCTCTATTAGAAGGTCTGTGGTTTGGAAGCATCAGGAAATGAGAAAAATTTAAGAACTTCTTCTGATCCAGCATCACCTTATCTGAGGGCAAACCAAAGAGAATAGAAGTGTAGGAAAACTCTGGCACTTGAGTCTAATGTCAGACATCTTGCCCTATGACTACCTTGATACAACTTTTTAAAAATTATTATTAAATTGTATTAGTTTTAGTGAACATTTATAGAGATTTTGGGTTTTCATTCATTCATTGTTGCACTTTTTTCTTGACTTGATACAACTTGGCCTGAAGCCTTCCCTATTCTGAGTCACTGGTGGTCACTGACACTCCTTCCAGCACTTGAGCACTTTAAAGATCTGTAATTCTAAGTCATAAGATCTTTTTTTTAACATGAAAGATCAGATCTTGGTTCTTAGAGAGGACAACTCCTCCTTCACAAATTTAAGTTTTTTAACATTGCTCTGGAAAGGCATACAGGTATTAGTCATGCAATAAACAGAGTTTTATACTGAGTTTTGTTTGTCTTGTATTTGTTGTTGTTGTGGTGGTGGTGGAGTGCATTCAAGATGAATATGACCCGTAGTGACCATATGAACTGTAGATCTGAACCCTGTCCTATCCTGTGCCATCTTCACACTCCCTAACACATTAGAGCCCATTGAGGAAGTTAGCTTGTCAATCCACCTGGTTGAGGGTCTTTCTCTCCTTCACCAACCCTCTGTCTTTCTGAGCATCATGTCAATCCCCAAGCATTAGCCCTTGTAGCGACATGCCCAAAGTATGAGGGGCAAAGCTTTACCATCTTTGTCTCCAAAGAGCTCTCTGGCTGTACTTTCTCCAGGACATATTTGTTTATTCTTTCAATAGTCCGTGGGATATTCAGCACAGCTCAGATACATCAGTTAATCCTCTACCATCCTTAATCATCACCCAACTCTCAAATGCATAGCAAATGGTCAGAAAGACCACAGTCTGAATCAGACATGCACTCAGTCCTCAAACTGACATAATTACTACTCAATAATTTGGAGAGGTCCCTAACTATAGAGTTTCTCAGTGCAATATGTCTCCTCATTTCTGACAGCTGGTACCAAGGATGTTAATTGTGGATCCAAGTAAGATGAAGTTGATGATGGTTTCAATCTTTTCTCCATCTATCATGTTGCATATAGGTCCAGTGGTAAGAATTATTGTTTTCTTGACGTCAAGATGCAATTCATATAGAAGATTGTATCTTTGATCTTTTGCAACAAGTGATTCAAGTCCTTCTTACTTTCAGCAAGCAAACTTGTCTAATCTGCATAACACAGGTTATTGATGCATTTTCCTTTGATCTTGATGTCATATCAGTCTTTATAGAGTCTAGCTTCTTGAATAATTTGCTCAGCATACAAATTGAATAGGTATGAAAAAAGAATACAACCCTGACACACACCCTCAATAATTTTAAATTATTTAGTATTCCCTTGATTAAGCGCTCTGAGACTCCCATTCTTCTCAGTGTAAGGCATAGACTGCTATGATCCACACAAAGAAAACTAAACAAGCCATGAAAACCAAAATATGGTTTTGAATCTACTCCATCTGAATTTCAAAATTATCTTAAGAATTGTTTTGTAACCCAGAAATCAGCCCATCTACATATGGTCAACTGATTTTTGACAATGAAATGAAATCAGTTAAGTGGGGAAATGACATCCTTTTTAACAAATGGTGCTGGCAAAATTGGAAAAATATCTACAGAAGACTCAAGCAAGATCCACACCTCACTCCATATACAAAAACCAACTCAAGGTGGATCATGGATCTAGGACTAAAACCAAGGGCTATAAACTTCATTCAAGAAAAGCTTGGAAGAACTCTAGTAGTCCTAATTCACAACATAAACAGTCCTCCAAGTATCCTGAAAAATCTACAACCCGGAGAAGATAAAATAGATTAATGGGACCTTCTAAGAATCAAATCCCTATACACATCCAAAAACTTCTCCAACAGGGTAAAAAGGGAAGCCACAGACTAGGAAAAAGTATTTGGGAATGACATTTAGATAGGGGACTTATATCTAGAATTTATAAAATACTTGAGCACCACAACAAGATAAAGCTAAATAATCCAATTGAAAAATGAGCACAGGATATGAACAGACACTTCACCAAAGACATTCAGATGGCCAACAAGCACATGAAGAAATGTTCAAAATTCATAGCTCTAAGAGAGATGCAAATCAAAACAACTATGAGATATCCTGTCACCCCAGTCAGAATAGCAAAATTTAACAGAACAGCAAGCAACAAATGCTGGCGAGGTTGTGGAGAAACTGGAACCCTTATTCACTGTTGGTGTGAGTGAAAAATGGTGCAACCACTGTGGAAGGTTGTATGGCTCTTTCTCAAAAAGTTGCAAATAGAAATACCATTTGACCCAGCAATTCCACTAATGGGAATATATCCCAAAGAGACCATAACTGACATCCAAGTAGATATATGCACACCCATGTTTATCGCAGCTCTGTTCACAATAGCAAGGAGTTGGAAACAACCCAGGTGCCTATCAACAAATGAACGGATAGAGAAGCTGTGGTATATTCACACAATGGAATACTACGCTGCATTGAAGAACAAGGAACTCATGCAATATTATTCAAAATGGGTGACCCTGGAGGACATTATGCTGAGTGAAACATCTTAGTTGCAAAAGGACAAATATTGCATGGTGCCACTGCTGTAAAATGGGACTGATATAAGGGTTGGGGTAAGACTGAGAAAAACTGGATAAATTGTGTATACTGCACTGAAACAGATGAGGGAGTTAATAATTTAAAATCAATGTATGATAGGGTATTATGGTTATCACAAGAGTCCACAATTAAGGTTGCATAGTGTAATGTACTTGGGGCAGTGGGATGGGTGCGGTGGGATTGTGTACCAGGGAGGGAGTGTTTCTTTTACTTTTAAAAGAGAGGAGTGAACTGGGGGTGGGAGGGTGGGCTGGCGGGGTAGAGAAGAGCAGCAGTGAATGAATGGAAATCCAAAATCTCTGTCAATGTTCATTAAAATTATTTTTTAAAAAAGGAATTGTTTATGGCTGTTAAAAAAATAATTGTTTTGTAGCATTCAATAGCAATGATGCCTTGTAATAGAAGTGGCATTTTGGAGTCCTGGTGGTACAGAAGGTAAGCACTTAGATGCTAACCAAGAAGTCACTCAATTCATGCTCACTCATTACCATCAAGTTGGAGCTGACCCTTCAGGAGGTTTCCCGAGGTTGTAAGTTGCATGGGAGGAAGCTGTCCCTCACTACTGCTAGTAGATTCTAACTACCAGAGAGGATCTACCTTTGGATTAGCAGCACAACTCCCCATGGACTATGTTACCAGAATTTCCTAATAAAAAGATTATTTTTATGTTTCTATGTGTTGTTGAGTCAGAATCAACTCACAGTTGCCCCTCAGGCAGGTATTCACAGACAGTAAATTGTCTGGGAGTCGATTACCCATCTTTCTTCCAATGGAGCAGCTGGTGGATTTGAAAGTTGTTTTGATTGACCATGTAAAGACACTTTGAGTTGGAATTTACTTGACCATGCAGAACAACAGAGGCTGAGCTCAGATTGGATATGCTGTTGTTGTTAGGTGCCGTCAAGTCATAGACAACTCATAGCGACCCTATGAATGAAAGACCTAAGCACTGTTCATAGAGTTTCCAGAGCCAAGCCATTTCGGAATCAATGCCACTCCTGCTTCCAGGCTTGTTTTAATTATGGAGGTTCACCAAACACTGTCTGCCATGGGTAACTATTGACACATTAGTGTCACCGTGTTTAGCATCACAGCAACTACAAGTTACTTCTGTACAGCAATGCACAGACTAGTGCTATACCACTTAGAAGAATGTTTGACAATAACAATTTAAACCAGGCCCGAGGGCCACAGATTAAAATCACCCATCTTGGGTTTGGTGGTATAGCTTTCTGTCCACTAGGCCAATGTAGCTCTATGTTGTCGTTTTTATCGTTGTTAAGTGCTGCCAAGTTGTAGATGACTAATAGTGACCCTATGAATGAAACACCTTAGCACTGTTCATAAGGATAAAACATGGCTCTTGTCTTCACAGCCCTGCACATCTACAAGAGAGATGGCACATCTAGATTGAAATCAGAAGAGCACAACTAACAGGACTGAAATTTCAGAAAGATCTGTTAGGAGATCTGACCAAGACAGGCTTACAAAATATGTCTGAATAGAAAGTAAGTCAAGTCAGGAAAACATACATATACTTTCAAGGACCTTCCAAAACCATGCCTACTTCAGGAAATGTTAACAAACCTCTGGGGATTTGAATCTCTTTGGGGAAGAGTCTAGAGAAACTTCATTCAAATTTTTCTGAGCCATATCAAATACATGCCCTCTATATAGAAGTCCCTGGGTAATTCAAACAGTTAATTCTTTCATCTGTCAGCTGAAAGGCTAAAGATTCAAGTCTACTCAGAAGCATATCCAAAGAAAGGCCTGCTGATCTACTTTTAAAAAAAAAGAAATATGGAGCACAAATCCACTGTGACACATACCGGATTCCCATGAGTCTGAATTGGCATGACAGTAACTGGGAGAAAAGAAAGAGAAAAAGGAAAATAAAAATAAGAAAGCCTGAACAATTGAATTGTTTCTGCCTGGCTGACATTCTGTTGCTACTTAGGTTGAAAAAATGAGCAGAATTCTCAGGTAACAGCTATCCTTGTCCTATAAAAATCAACTGCTTAGATGTTGGTCCTCTTAGACCACATGTTTCAAGTCTTTCAGCCCCAGAATATCTCCAGAAAAATGGTGCTTACCTATATGTGTCCCACAGTGAAATCAGAAGAGAACTGGAGAGGTTGCTAAGGCAGTGCTCATGGAAATGTTTTCAGTGAGCCATTACATCACAGATAAATACTGGGCCATCCTGTAGCCCCAAGGAACCCAGGCAGATGTCAAAAGGCCATGCATGGAAGCAGTGAAAATTATTCTGTCACTGTAAGCAGCTGTGTTGAAACTTCAAGGTGATCAAAAAATGAAGATAGTGAATTTTTCCTCTCCATTTTTGAGATCAAAAGATTGATTTCATCTTCCATCCATCAAAGAATCATGTCACTTCTTCAAATTTCCTCAAATATTTTATTTTTAAACCATTACTCCAAAGAACACCAGTACAAGTTGTAGTCAAATCTATTCTGATTCAGACTGATCCCACGTATGTCAGGGTAGAACTGTTCTCTATAGGATTTCATTTTCTGTAAAATTAAGTTTTACTTTGTTTGGAAGCAGGAGTGGTATCCACTTCTTAAACAACATGCCTCTGAAAACTGAACGAACTTTGATAAATGTTGATAGTTCTAGAAAGGCTTCAGGCCTTTTCCTCATAGGGTCGCTATGACTCAGGCTTGACTTGAAGGAAATCAACATCTTTTTATGTTATAAATTTACAGAAGGCATGAAATATTTTCATTAACATATGAATTTTCATTTAGATTTTATCTAGTGCATCATGCGTAGTTTTTATAATTTTTTAAATAAATTAATAGACTTATCAATAACAATTTATCTGAGGGGGAAACTCTCTGATGTATCTTATATTTTGTTGTTAAGTGCCGTTGAGTCGCAGGCGACCCATAGTGACCCTATGAAGGAAAGTCCTCGATGCTATCTTATATTTTAGGACTTTAAAATTGCCACCAAAGACACACAGCCTTTGTTGTTAGTGCTGCAGCTTTCTCTACTACCAGACCTCCTAATAGTTTTGGACTAAGTCCAAATTCTATTTTCTGTGCTCTCTTCTTTAAGCAAAATATATCAACAGATTTATACACACAGAATAGTAGTCAGTGGCAGCTGTAGTAACAAGAACAACAATAGTAGTCAAGAGAATGTCTATTCTTGAGGTTCTGCATTTTTTCCAATAAGGAAAAAGTCACTTGATACCACACTTCCGTAGCTCCTAGCCTATATTTGGTGGTTGTTGTAGTGATAGTTATGGTAACAGCAGTGTTGGTAGTGGAATAAGTAGAAGCAACAGTTGTTGTTGTTGTTGTTAGGTGACATTGAGTTGACGACGACTCATAGTGACCATAAGTAACAGATCTGAACCTTGCCCTATCCTGCGCCATCCTCATGATCTGATATGCCGGAGCCTGCTGCTCCCGTCACTACATCAGTCCATCTCGTGGAGAGTCTTCCTCTCTTTCTCTGACCCTTCTCTGCTTTTCCCAGAACTATGTCATTTTCCAAAGATTGGACCCACCTTAAAACATGTCCAAAATATGTGAGGTGAAGTTTCATGATCCTTGCCTTTAGGGAGCACCCTGGCTTTACTTCCTCTAAGACAGACTTGTATGTTGTTTTGGCAGTCCACGGAGTATCCAGTACTCTTCTCCAACACCACAATTCAAAGGCATCAATTTTTATTTTACCCTTACTTATTATTCAGTTTTCAGATGTATAGGAAGCAATTTTTAAGAAAAAATCATGATTTGGATCAAGTGTACTTTAGAGCAATCTTTTTGATTTTTAGTGCACCCTTTTTTGTTTTATTTTATTAATTTTCATGAACATTTACAGAGATTTTTGGATTTCCATTCATTCATTGTTGCACTTTTCTCCCTGCACAACCCTGCCCCCCTCCCAGTTTGCTGTTTTCTTTGAAAAGTAAAAGAAAAATTCTTTCATTGGTATACACACACCCCCCCCCCCCCCAACCCCCCCCCCCACCCCACCACTGCCCCAGTACACTCAACTATGCAACCTTAATTCTGGACTCTCTTAAACTGACGTCATTGCTTTTTAGTGCTTTGGAAAGGTAATTCTCAACAGATTTTCTAATATAACACATCTTTTTATTTCTTTGCCGTGAGGTTTGATTTCAGATCCAAATAAGATTAAATCTTTGACAACTTCAATCTTTTCTCCATCTATTATGATGTTACCTATTGGTCCAGTGGTGAGGATTTTTATTTTCTTGATGTTGAGAGTAATTCATATTGAAGACTGTATAATCTTTGATCTTCTGCAGAAAGTGTTTTAAATCCTTTTTGTTTTTGGGAAGCAAAGTTGTGTCAACTGTATGGTGCAGTTTATTGATGAGTCTTCATCCAGTCCTGAAGCCACATTCTTCTTCATAAATTTCAGCTTCTTGAATAATTTGTTTAGAGCATACAGATTAAATAGCTTTGAAGAAAGAATGCATCCCTGATACACAGAAGTAACAGAAGTGGCTGTTTTGTAATATTATTAAATACTTATCAACTTCTTGTAATAATTAGTCATGTGTTAAGTATCAACAACAACTTATAACAGACATTAAGTGCTTTCTCCATGGTCAATTAAGAGTTATTGATAATGGCCAAAGTTGCACAGCATTGTGAGTGCAATAAATTTGCTAAAATGAAAAGTTGTATGCTTTTCTATAGCTTACTATAAAACTACTTTTAAAAAAAAAGAACTGATAGGGAAAAATTAACATCCAAATCTTCTGATTTGTACAAATGATGAATCCTATCTGGGGGGGGGGGCGGTGGAAATCCCAAAAGCCCACATATACATTAATCCTGAGAGTTTTCAGTAGTTGGTTTATCAAAATATATCTCTAAGTCTACTTAGAGGAACCCCAGGGTAGAGTAAAATCTTTCAGTTAACAGCCACGTGCGTAAGCCTGTTGTACCAGCCAGGGATTCCAAGTCTCAGCAGGAAGCCCTGAATGAATTCTGACCCCATTTCTGCTGCTTCCTAACTCTCTGATCTACTAACTTTTGCTTTGTTTCCATATTACAAAGACAAGAAAACCATGAAATTATAGGATTGTAATTATAGACTGTCCTTCAAGAACCCATTCAGTTATAACAATCTAGCCCTTATTTTTATTTTTATTTTTTCCAGCCTCCCATTACTTAACCTCACTCATGTTAGTTAAACTTTTCCATGCCTAGAAATATCTAGCTCATGTGAGTAATGCTCATATGCTTATGAATACAGTTGGTTCTTTGTCATCTATGATAATAGGATTGATCATGTGGATAACCCCAAACTGCAAACGCTGCGTACGTGACTGAGGAACAGCCCCCTCTGACTGCCTACTGTTTGGTTTGGACTGCACGTACTAAGTATTCACTAACTAGTTAGATTAACAGGCAAAGCCTTGAAAGAGAATAGGAGCTGAGGCTAAAAGACACACACACACACACACACACACACACACACACACACACACAGAAGCCATATTGATTTACCAAGCACTGACCTGTTTCCAAATTAGACTGTGTTGTTCTGTGAGATAAAACAGTTGTCTCTGAGTGGGACAGGCTGGAGAATGGAGATGGAGACTGTAATAAAGAGAAGTACAATCTCTTGACAGACTCCATGGGTGGTACAAATGGTTAACACTGTTGCCTGTTAACTGAAAGATAAAGTCTGAATCCACTTACAGACATCTCTGAATAAAGCCGTGGTAATCTACTTCTGAAAAACTAATCATTGACGACTTTATAGAACATGGTTCTGCTATGATACATATGGGTTGTCATGAGCCAGATCTCAATCGACAATAACTGTTTGATAATCTTTAACAAGATGTTTTACAACAGAGACCATATATAAACTCCAGAGTGACTGTGCCTGTAGGGTCAAGGGCAAAGCTTCCTTACTAGTATCTATTGTCACCTTGATTCATTCTGAAGGTGGCCTTGCACAAATGAAATGCTCTTGCATATTGACAACACAGGACTATATCCTCAAAGAAAGACACGCCACTATATACCCACTATTTCCCTAAGTCTTTAGCCCGGTCAACTCTTGTGAAATAATAAAGGAAATAAAAATATTCCAAGGCTGTCTCTGACCAATGTTCTTGACCTACTCTCGTAGTGAATATATGTCTCTCATGGGCTTCTTACACTTAGCCTTTATCAGCCACGGGGAGAATGTAACAAGCTTCCATGACTGAGGTGATTTTAAAGGTAAAATTGGATTCGATTGAGGCAAAGTATTGTGCAAATCTTCTCTTATTCATAAGAGTTTGAACACTCCTGTATAAAGCCAGAAGACAAATATCTCAAAGTCCTGCATGCTGTTTTTGTATTTGTTTTTATAAACTTTAATATATTTATTATTATTAAGGTAACATGCTCACTATATATTTAGGAAATATGGTAAAGACAAAATTATTGAAATTATCTACACTTCTAATATCACTAGATATTGCGATTCATGTTTTATTATTTTTATTCTCCTTTCTAAGTAATAGATAATTAAATAAAAAGAGATAGAAGAAAAATAAATAAAAATAAAAGGTGATCACTCAGTCACAGACATAGAGATGATAGAGATAGTTGTTATATGCCCTCAAGTGAACCAACTCACAGCTGACCCCAAGTGGATTTTCAGAGGCTGTAAATAGCGTGAAAGGAGATACCTCATCTTTGTTCCATGGAGAAAGGTTTGTGGATTCAAACTTCTTGCCTTTGAGTTGACAGCACAACTCTTTGCCACTAGGGTACCAGAGCTCCTTTGATAGATATTAGTGTATATTTTTATAGCTTACATTTCCTGTGTGATGATCTTGTAAGATGTATTACATGGGTAAATCTAAGTCAAAGACTTCTTAAAGTGCTGAAGAACAAGGATACAAAAATGCCACTTTAAAGACTAAACCATGTGTGCCTCATTTACACTATAGTAGTTTCGTTTGCTTCGGAGATCTGGACAATGACTCAGGAAAACAGAAGAAGAATGGATGTCTTTGAGTTCTGGTACTGGAGAAGAGTATTGACTATAACATAGATCATTCCTTGAAGAAGGACATGATGCTCAGAAGGGTGGAGGGACAGTGCAGGAGAGGAAGACCTCAGATGAGAGGGATTGATGCAATAACTGGGATAATGGGTCAGGTGTGCCAGAAATAGTGAGACTGGCTCAGGAAAAGGGAAGGGATCAAAACTATCGTGCATAGGATTGCTATGAGTTTCAGGTGACTTGATGACACATAATAGCAACATAAATGCATGTGAAAGTTGGGCAGTAAATGAGGAAAACCGAAGAACAGATGTCTTTACTAGTAATGGAGAAGAGTGTTGAATATACTATGGACTGTTCAAAGATCAAATAAATTTGCTCCTTAGAAGGAAAAATTATGAGACTTTGTCTCACTTATTTTGGATATGCTGTTAGGCTGAGTCAGTCCCTCCGAGGGGACAGCCGGGCTTAGAAGGATAAAGGATCAATGAAGAAGAGGGAAACCTCAATAAATGATTAACACCGGGATAGCAAGAATGGGCTTGAGAATAGCTGAAATTACGAGGATGATACAGGGTCAAAGTTGTGATTTACAGTATTTATGGTTGTTGTGCATTGTCGTCAACTTGATGGCACCAAAAAACAATGTTATGAGCATTTTATGCATTTCTTTTTCTTTGTTATATATTAATGTGTTTAAAACACACAACTTTTTGTATGCACATTTATTAAGCATTTATTACTGAAATATTTCACATTCTTTGCTTATTTTATATAATATGGCAAAGAACACCTTCTTGTATAACAATTTCTTTAATTTCTGAGTATTTCCTTAAAAAATAAGTTCAGTGTTATAAAATACAATGCTTCTCAAGGTTTATGAATAAGTTATCATGTGGTTTTAAAGATAAGTGGCAAAAATTTCTATTTCTACTGGCAGCATGATCTGCTTGACCATTTTTCCATAATTAATAACTACTGTGTTCAGAACTATATAGGTAAAAATGATAATTCAATATTTAATTAATATTTCTTTGTTTCTTAATATTGAGCATTTTCTATGTCTATCAAACTCTGTTTATGATCTGTTTTCTATTGATGTAATCTATTACCTATCAATCTATCTGTAACTATCAACCATCTCATATATCAATGAATTCTTCTTACTAACTATTCTGAGTGTGGAAATTATAGAACAATATCATTGATATCACATGCAAGCAAGATTCTGCTGACGATTATAAAAAAATGACTGGAACAGCACATCAACAGAGAACTACCAGAAGTCCAGGCTGGGTTTAAAAGAGGTCATGGTACTAGGGATATTGTAGCTAATGTTAGATCGATCTTGGCTGAAAGCAGGGAGTACCTGAGGAACGTCTATCTATGTTTCATTGATTATGCAATGGTGTTTGACTTTGTGGATCATAACAAACTATGGCTGACTCTGAGAAGAATGGGAATACCAGAACACGTGATCATGCTAATGTGAAACCTACATTTGGACCAGGAGGCAGTTGTCAGAAGAGAGCAAGGAAACACTATATGGTTCAAAATTGGGAAGGGTGTACATCAAGGATGTGTCCTATCTCCATACCTTTTCAACCTATATGCAGAACAGATTATCTGGGAGGCGGGACTGTTTGAGGAGCAGTGTGGCATCAGGATTGGTGGAAGATTCATCAACAATCTGCATTATGCAGATGACACAAGCCTGCTTGCTAAAATTGAGGAGGACCTGAAGCACTTGCTGCAGAAGGTCAAGGACTGCAGCTTTCAGTATAGATTGAGGTTCAATATCAAGAAGACAAAGATTCTCACCACTGGGCCAACTGGCAGCATCAGGATGGATGGATGGTGAAGGGATTGAGATTGTTCACAGCTTTAGTTTGCTTGGCTCCACAGTCAACACTCTTGGCACCAGCAGCCAGGAAATTAAAAGACGTATAGCGATGGGAAAGTCTGCTGTTAGGGACCTCTCCAAAGTACTGAAGAGTAATGGTGTCAATCTGGAGACTAAGGTGTGTCTGATACAGGCCATGATCTTTGCAATCACTTGCTAAGTGTCAGAGATCTGGACAATGACTAGGGAAGATAGAAGTAGAACAGATGCCTTTGAGCTTCAGTGCTAGAGAAGAGTATTGAATGTACCATGGACTACTAAGAAAACAGATAGGGTTATCCTGGAGAGGGTTAAAATAGGCTGCTCCTTGGAGGCAAAGATTCTGAAGTTTCGTCTGACGTACTCACCCATTCTTTTTTTGGAATCTTTGTTCTCTTGATGTTGAGATTCGATCCATATTGAAGACCAGTAATTAACTGTTTGATTGTTCAATTATTGATTAACTGAGGACTGTAGAGGGTCATGGGGGCCCGTTTCTATGCAGCTCGCTGCTCCTCCAGCTCCTTACATTGTTTCCTCTGCTGCCACCATCTTATTTCCCCTATTTAATCTTCTTAAATTGAAATTAGCTGTTTTTTAACTTATTGATACACAATTATACAAGTGGATATTAGTGATTTTTACCTTCTAACTTGTCTATATTATAGTTTCTTTCTTATTTCCCTATGATGTTCTTGTGTGCTGTTGAGTCAGAACTGACCCATAGCTGAAACTGCAGAAGATTTTCAGAGGCAATAAAGTACAAGGGAGGAAATTGCCTATCTTTCTCCATGGAAACGCTGGTGAATTTGAACTATGTTCCCTTGGGATTGCAGTAAAACTTCTTGCCATCAAGTTGACTATGACTTACCTATAAACAACAGATCTGAACCTTGCCCTATCTTGTGCCAGTCTCATGATCTCTGATTTGCTCAAGCCTAATCCATAGTCAAAATGTCAATCCATGTGCTAAGAGTCTACCTATCTTTCTCTGAACTTTCACCTTTTCTAGCATGATGTCTTTTTCTAATTACTCCTTGGCTCCTCCTTACAATACAACCAATGTATGTGCTCACTCATCTATGCCTACAAATTTTGAAGATAAACTGCCTGGCCATATGACTGGAAAATATCCGTATTTGTTCCCATTCCTAAAAATAATTGTCCAAAAGGGTGCAGAAATTATTACATAATAGCATGTATTAATCTTGCTGAAGATCATTTTAAAATGACTGAAACAGTTCATCAACAGAGAACTGCTAGAAAGGAATATCATTGTTGATGTCCAGTGGTTCTTGACTGAAACAGAGAATACTGGAAACACATTTATTTGTGCTTTATTGATTATACAAAAATATTTGTGGAATGGTAACAATTTATGGCTAACATTGCAAAGAATGGGAAATCCAAAATACTTAATTGTGCTCATCTGAAAGCTACACATACACCAAGAAGCTGAAGTCTAAACAGAAGAAGAGTACACTGCATGGCTTAAAATCAGAAAAAGTGTATGTTGGGGTTGTATCCTTTCTCAATTCAAATCCACCAGCTGCTTTGAAGGAGAAATGTGGACAATCCCACAAAATTTGCTACTTCTGAAAACCCTCTGGAGGTTCAGCCATAAGTCAGTTCCAACTTGACTAATGACCCAAAACAACAAAGAATTCAATCTTTATACTGAAAAAAAATTTTTTTTCAATCTTTATACTGAAAAAAAAATTTTAAGAAGCTGGACTATATGAAGATGAATGTGGAATCTAAGAGGCAAATTCATTAAGTAGCTGCATTATGCAAATGACCCAAATGTGCTTGTTGAAAGGGAAGATGACTTGAATTTGTTTCTCTATCGAATCATAATTAATCAGAATCTGACCAATGATAGTGGTTCCTCATTCCTCAGTTTGATTAGTTGTTACTTATTTTTCCTTAATTATGTTTTTCTGATTTTATAAATATTTTAAAAGTTGAGCCTTGAAATTTTAAATCAATTATAGTTCTTTTTCTGTTCTATAATTTAATATTTTTTATTTTTATTATTTAATTTGTGATTTATAATTTTTGGATAATTTCCAACAGAATGATGCTTGCATGTGATATTAATGATACTGTTCGATAATTTCGGCACTCTGCTGAGTCACCTTTCTTTGGAATTAGAACAAATATCCATCTTTTCCAGTCAGTTAGCCAGCTGGCTGTCTTACAGATTTCTTGACACAACTTATTGAGCACATCAGTGTCTGCTGAATATGTCAATTGGTATCCTGCCAACTCCTGGAGCCTTTGTTTTCCCTTGCAATTCTTTCAGAGCCACTTGAACTTCCTCTTTCATTACCACAGGCTCTTGCTCATACATTATTTCATGAAATCCTTCTGTGTCAGTCAACTCCTTCAGATACAGTTATTCTGTATATTCCTTCCATTTTCTTTTAATGCTTCTTGGATCATTTAACACTTTGCCTAAGCATCCTTAAGCATTGCCACTCGTGGCTTGAATTTGTTTTTAAATTCCTTCAGCTTAAGAAATGCTGAGCAAGTCCAACTTATTTTACTTAAAGGTTTCATTGTTGTAAAAGACAATAATTTTCACCTTTTCATTTTAATCTTAAAAGATTTTTACTGCATGTTTACTCACCTAGTCATGTATAATTATCTAAATCATTTTTAAATTTGTAGTTGTCTACAACAATAATTTTATTTTTACTCTAGCTTAGCTCACATTGGGGTTCTTTGATAGTTTAGTTTGCTTATTCCTGTGTAAAAACTTAGAATATACCTCTTGTGTCAGGTATATTTTCTTAGAAGAAAATGTACAAGAGTATGTTATTTTTCTCATAAATGTATAAATAATTATAATGTCTTTCTTTTTTTCTTTAAAGATTAAGAGCCTATTAGACAATATCATTTTGTCTAACCGTAAAAATCTTGGGCTATATATTCTTCACCAGAACTTTATTTATTTATTTATTTATTTTGGGGGATATGGGTAGTGTTTAAAGCGAGCTTGAATTTGTGTTGGTTGGTTTTCATTTAAGTTATGTACCCTTCTTTTTTTTAAAAAAAATTATAAGGATGTGATTTTTTTATTAATAATTTGCCCTGAAACATGCTGAACTATTGATCCCAAATCACATGGTTAAGGTGATGATTGCTCATTAGAATAGATTCTCATTTGAAAATTCCATACAAGGTCTTCAGAGACATTGGTAAAATATTTCATACTGTGTCAATATTCTCTTTAATTGTGTTTTGGTTGTTTCATTCCATAACTCTAGTTTCTTTGCCCCCACAACTCCTCTTCTTTGTTTTTTGCTTAAATGTTGGTCTTTTTTTCCCCATATAGTTAGTTTTTAACAGTATACTATACTCACATTCTTCTAGGTCATATAGCCATGCTGCGTACAGAGGTAACTTTGGTTGCTGTGAAGCTGAACACTGTGATACTGATGTGACAAATGCGATAATGGTTACTCAGGTGGACAGTGCTTGGTTGAGCTCCCCAATTAAAACAAGCTTGGAAGCAGAAGTGGCATCCACTTCTGTAAATAGCTTGTCTCCAGAAAAATCCTATGAACCTGGAGAAAGGATGAAAGTCAAGCAAGTGTCTAGGACTTTCGTTCATAGGGTCTCTATGAGTCTCCTATGACTCAATGACACTTTACACCAAAAGCAAACTATGCATTTAAAATGTATTATTTTGTCAATATGCTAGTTAGTTAAAATGTGACCTCACAAGATACTGTAATTTGAGGTTTAAAGAGTATTTCACGGTGACAAACTTGGGGACAACCCTAGTCTCATCTAGCCTAGTAACTATTAACTGTCTATGAGTTTCAGGTCTATTTTATATTTCCTCCTATTTTATCAGCTTCCATCTACTGTGGTCCTGAAAATAATAGTTGATATTAGTAGTCAGGCCCAATCTAGTTCTGATCTCTGAGTTGATGAGGCCAGGGCTTTGTATTAGTCCTATAGAATGTTTTATCTGTGGTACTTTGTTCCTAATGAATAGAAATCAATAGTTGTATCTAAGATGGTTCAAGAAATGTTGAGTGAAATATCACATAAAAACACATTGTATGATCATAATTTATCCATTTCTATTCAATCTGTATACTGAAGAAATAATTAGAGAAACTGAATTCTCTGAAGAAGAAATGACAACAAGATCAGACTCATTAACAACTTACACTATGTAATAGCACAACCTTTCTTTGTGCTATCTGAAAGTGAGGAAGACTTGAAATTCTTATTCAAGAAAACCAAAATTTTCACCACTGGATTGATAGGCAACATCATGATAGATGGATAAAGGACTGAGGTTTGTTATGAATTTCATCTTGCTCAGATCCACTCTCAACATGTCTGCACTAGCAGTCTGGAAATCAAAAGATGAGTTGCTTTGGGAAAGTCTGCTGTCAAGAATGTGCCAAAGGGAAGTGATGTCATTAGAAGATTAAAGTGAGTCTGATTCAGACCATGGTATTTTTTAGTCACTTGCTACATATGAGAGATAGACAATGAATAAGAACTACAGAAAAAGAATTGATGCCTTTAGTAAGAGAGACGCAAATAAAAACCATAATGAGATACCATCTTACCCCAGTAGCAGTGTAATGTTTAACAGAACAGCAAATAATAAATGTAAGAGAAGATGTGGTGAGATAGGAACTCTTATGCATTGTTTATTGGACTGTAAAATGATACAGCTACTCTAGAAAGAAGTTTGGCACTTCATCAAGAAGCTGAAAATAGAAATTCCATATGACTCAGCTATTCCACTGCTTGGAATATACCTTGAGTAAACAATAACTGAGGCACAAACAGAGACTTGTACACCAAAATGCATAGCAGCACTATTCACCATCACAAGAACACAGAAACAGCCCAATTGTCCAAATACAATCAAATGGATTGAAAAATCATAATACATTCACATGATGGAATACTATGCAACATTCAAGATTTTGTAAATTACTATTTAACTTGTGAAGGACTGGAGAGCATTATGATAAGTGAACTAACTCAGCCCATAAGGACAAATACTGTATTAAGACCATTATCATAGAACATGTATGAGGATCCAAGGCAGGGGGAGGGTAAGAGCAGAGAGGTGAGGGTGGGGGAGGTTGTTAATCACAGTTTGCAAATTATGATGGGTGGAAGGAGGGGTGGGTAAAGGAAATAGGAAAGATCTGGTGTGAAAAACAATGCAAAAGAACTTTGTTAAGTAAACAAGTACAAAAGAAAAATTTTATTTAAAGTAAAATAAAGCTTATCTATCCTAAGAAATGTTATATGAAGTCACTAAAACAAGAGGTCTGAATCACCGACAGTGAACAAACTTCAGGAGTTCTGCATGTAAAAGATTGATGTTGTGTCGAGTTGCCTGCAACACATAATGGTCCTGTATACAACAGCTCTAAACTCTGCTCTATCCTGGGGCAATCTTATTGTCTCTGACACACCCACCTCCATTACCCCAGTCACTGAATCAATCTATTTCATGAAAGGTCTTCCTCTCTTGTGCTGTCTCTCCACACTCCCAAGCATGACACCCCTCTCCAAGGACTGGTCATGCCTTGCAACATATCCAAAGTATGTCACACAAAGCTTCAGGATCCTTCCCTCTAAGGAGCAGCCTGGTCTCACCCTCTCTAGGATGAACCTTTTGTTCTCCTAACAATCCATGGTATATTCAATACTCCTTTCCAGCACCACAGCTCAAAGGCATGAATCTTCCATCTATCATCCCTAGTCATTGTCCAGCTTTCTGATGTGTAGCAAGTAATTGCAAAGACTATGGCCTGAATCAGGTGCACCTTAGTCTCCAGACTGACATCATTGTTCTTCAGTACTTTGAAGAGGTCTCTGACAGCAGACTTTCCCAATCCATTTTGTCTTTTAATTTTCTGGCTGCTGGTACCAAGAGTATTGATTGTGTAGCCAAGCTATCTATCTATCTATCTATCTATCTATCTATCTATCTATCTATCTATCTATTATCTGTTATCTATCTATCGTTATCTATCTATCTATCTATCTATCTAAAATTGTACTTCTTGTATTAAATGGAGAAATCCTTATATTTCATTAACTGTAAATAATTTCAATTTGCAGTACAATTTTTCTTTCACTTGAAAAAATTTTTTAAAATTTTTAAGTATGGCTGCACCAAGATGCAATAGAGAATTATTGTGCTCAACATGTGAGAATTTGAATAGTAGAGTAAGTGTCATTTGGGGGCTGATTTAACTTTCCACTTCTCGTACTGACTCACCATGTGACATTGTGACTATTAGTTTTTACAAGTAGAGAGGAATATTGGGTGTCCCTGAGTGGCACAAACCATCAACATGTTTTTTGCTAACCAAAAGGCTGGAGGGCTAAGTCCGTCCATAAATGCCTGGGAAACAGGTCTGACAATCCAATTTCAATAAAACAGTCATTAAAAACACTAGCACAGTTCTACCCCAACTCACAAGAAATCATTATCAAAGCTCACTGAATCAATTGCAACTAAAGCCAACAGTGGTAATGCCTATCTCAAAGAGCAATTAGGAGGAGAAAATAATATACTGTACATCATTAAGGTACATTGAATATTGCTAATAGAAAAATTAGCACATTGTGTTCAGTAAACAAAGTACCTCTAAACATGTCCTTGCCGTTGTTGTTGTTTTGTGCCTTCAAGTCATAACTGTGCCATATTGACCCTTCAGAAGGTTTTCAGAGGCAGTTAATCTCACAGGAGGAGATTGTCCATCTTTCTCCCAAAGAGCAGCTGATGGATTCAAACCCATGTACATCTGGGATTGCAACACAGCTTCTTCACATGAAGTCATCAGAATTCTCTAAGTATGTTCTTGTGGTTGTTTTGTGCCATCAAATAGAATCCAACCCATCGCTGACCTCCCAGCAGGTTTTCAAAGGCAGTAAATCACACAGAAGGAGATCATCCATCCTTCTCCCATTGGAAGCTGCTGAATTCTAACCTCAGGCCTTTGGTATTATAGCATAGCTTCTTACTACATAAGACATAAATAAAATCTAACAATTTATCTTGTTTTTGTTTGTTGTTGTTATTGTTTACTTAACGAAACCTTTCATACTAAATAATTTAAAGAATCTTGTAATCTAAATCTTACGACAACATTGTTGTTATCGTTATGTGCCATGAGTCGCTTGCGACTCATAGTGACCCTATGTACAACAGCTCTAAACTCTGCTCTGTCCTGTGCCAATCTTGCTGTCCCGACACACTCTGCCTGATTGTCCCAGTCACCAAATCAATCCATTTCCCAGAGGGCCTTCCCCTCCTACGCCTGCCCTCCACCCTCCAAATCATGATGTCCCTCTCCAAGAACCGATCCCTCCTTACAACATGACCAAAGTACGTCAGACAAAGCCTCGGAATCCTTACCTCCAAGGAGCAGCCCGGTTTAACCCTTTCCAGGATGAATCTGTTTGTTTTCTTAGCAGTCCATGGCATGCTCAGCACTCTTCTCCAATACCAAAGCTCAAGAGCATCAATTCTCCTTCTCAGTGTCCAGCTCTCTGATGCATAACAAGTGATTGCAAAGACCATGGCTTGTACCAGACACACCCTAGTCTCCAGAGACACACCGTTGCTCTTGAGTATTTTAGAGAGGTCTCTAAGAGCAAACTTTCCCATCACAATACGTCTTTTAATTTCCTGGCTACTGGTGCCAAGAGTGTTGATTGTGGAGCCAAGCAGACTAAAGCTGTAAACAATCTCAATCTTCACCATCCACCCTGATGCTGCCAATTGGTCAAGTGGTGAGAATCTTTGTCTTCTT
>NW_006399896.1:3842456-3844824 GCF_000299155.1 Elephantulus edwardii
ATTTTGGCTCCTGTGGATTTGGTTTAATTTTCCTCAGCTTCAGCTTGAACTTGCATATGAGTAGTTGGTGGTCTGTTCCACAATCAGCTCCGGGCCTAGTTTTCACAGCTAATATTGAGCTTCTCCAGCATTACTATCATTAATACTATGATGCCACTTTAACAATTCAATTAGCTTCATTCAAATAAATATATGTGGCTAGAAATCCATTGCTGGACATGAATTAATTTAAACACATTGACAAGAATCTTGAGCACTTTAAACACTGTAGAGTATGTTCTGTTTTCAAATTTAATCAATTTAACTTTACATATTGATTATATGAAATTCAAGTGTTCTGTGATAAAGTCTCAAAAGCTAGGGTGCCCTGGTGGTCTAGTGAGTAGGAAGTTGTTTTGCTAATCCAAAGGCTGGTGGTTCTAATCTACTACCTGCTCCAAAGAAAAATATGCGCAATTTCCCCCTTTGCTATTTGTAGCCTGTACAGCGAGTTACAAATACTAGAAAAGTTAAAGTTTTAGTGTTTTAGTCTTGGTTTGGCTTATTGGGTGAAATATTTCCATTGTAGATATTTCTTTGTCAGGACCTCAAAAAGAATTTTTTACTTGGTTAAATATATCAAATTCATTGTCTAATTATTTCATTAAATGTATCAAATTAATTGTCAACTGAAAGAGAGGGAAATAAGAAGGCCTAGGGCCTAGGCAAAGTTAAAGGTCAGGAAGCACAACTTCCGAGCCATTTACTGTCAGGTGAACTTCAACCCCTGAAAGTCAATGTTCAACTGTGCTCCATTGCATTTCCAATGACTGGGTTTTCATTCTAAATAAACTGGCCTGTTCACTTTGGTGCCTGAGTGAATGTCAACCTCAAATTTAACTGGCAACCCAGTTTACAGTCATATGTGTTAACTGTTTACACCACTTATGGATTCTTTAACTTCCAGTGTCAACTTGATCTGAGCTACAATCAAAGTTTTAACATGTTTCTTCTCAAGTAAAAATTAGAAATTAGGCATCATTTTAATGACTATTCTGAAGTAAGAAAGGACAGAACCAGAGGAATTGGAATGCTTTTCTCCTTCTCCATGGAAGCAGCTTAAGAAATGCCCAGCTTCTCATGAGCCAGCTGTCACAGGATTCAAGAGGACTCACAAAAGTACAGGGAACCCAATGTTTCAGTCTTGCTCAAAGGGGCCACCTACCATGTCACGTTCCCATCATTCATGTCCGAGCTAGCTGGAAACAGGCTATTTTTAGGGAGAAAATATGTTTATAATGCCTTAAAATTTTCTTTATTCCTAGGTGCATACTTGAAAGTAAGGGCTAAACAAATACTTGTACAATAATGTTCATGTCAGCATTATTCATAATAACCAAAAGATGGAAAGAATCCAAGTATCCATCAATATAAGAATGTAAATACAAAATTATTATGTTCTCAAATGGGCTGTTATCTAGTCATAAAGAAAAATAAAGTGATGATTTTGTTGTCGTTATGGGCCATTGAGTCCCTGCTTTTCTGAGTCATCTCACTGACTCGGACACTCATACCCCATTTCCCCAGTTACCATATCAGTCCACCTCATCTGGAGTTTCCCTCTCCTGAGCTGTCTTTCTACCTTTCTGAGAATGATATACTTCTTCAAGGACTGATCTCTCCTGGCCATGTGCCCAAAATATGTGAGACAGAACTTCAAAATCCTAGCCTCCAAGGAGACTCTTGGTTTTACTCTCACCAAAACAGACCTGTTTGTTTTCTTGGAGGTCCATAGAATGTTCAAAAATCTTCCCCAGAACCACAACTTGAAAGCATCAGGTCTTCTTTTGTCACCCTTAATCATTGTCCAGATCTCTGATGTATAGCAAATAATTGCAAAAATCATGGCCTGGATGAAGTGCACCTTAGTCTCTAGACTGACATTGTTGCTTCTCAGTACTCTAGAGAGGTATCTGACAGCAGATTTTCCCATTGCAATCAGTCTTTTGACTTCCTGACTCCTGGTTCCAAGAGTGTTGATTGCGGAGCCAAGCAATCTGTAATAGTTAACCTCAAACTCTTAATCTATCATGGTGCTGCCAATTGGTCCAGTGGTGAGAATCTTTGTCTTTTCAATATTGAGTCTTCAATATCAAAGGCTATAGTCCTTGACCTTCAGCAGCCAGCTCTTCAGCTCCTCCTCAGTTTCAGCAAGCAAAGTTGTGTCATCTGCATAACATAGATTGTTAATGAGTCTTCCTCCATTTCTGATTCTACATTCCTCCTAGTTAAGCCTAAGAAAAACTGGATGAAATATGTTTACGGCATTGAAGTCTATGGGGGAGAGAATAGTCTAAAAGTATTATATTTTAGGGCATTATTTTTATCG
>NW_006399896.1:3845504-3848861 GCF_000299155.1 Elephantulus edwardii
GGGGAAGACCCTCTATGAGATGGATTGATTCGGTGACTGGGGTAATCGGGATGGGTGTGTCAGAGGCGGTGCGGTTGGCGCAGGATAGAGCAGGTTTTAGGGCTCTTGTGCATAGGGTCGCTATGAGTCGGAAACGACTCGACGGCACATAACAACAACAACATCAAAACTGAAGAAAAAGTGTCTTTCTAGTGATGTTGTAGGTCAGTTATGGGGGGGGGAATTCAAGATCATATAAAGTGAACTTTATACTTTATTTGATTTTAAGTATCAGCTGTTCTCGTGAGAATCCTGGGTGTGAACCACCTATACTTAGGAGAACCCGGTGTGTAGCACTGATTTTGAGATTTGGAAAGTGCTAAAATATGCTTGAAGACCATCTTACATGCAGTCAGAAATTCTGAATGGGAGGATCAACTCAACCCACCACTACCATCTGTGTGATGTACACAAATCAATGTGTTTCTCTATACCCCCTAAAAAGCTAAGCAAAGGAATAAATAAGTAGCTTCAAACATTTGTGTATATAGTTATGACCAAAATATAAGACTATATAAAAACTGAGCTCAGAGAACTCAGGAGAAAAGGCCCAGTGTTCTGTGGCACTAGGCTTGCAAACCACTTCTTGATTTGTTGTTGTTAAGTGTCATCGAGTTGACAATGGCTCACAGGAACCCTAAGAATGATGGATCTGAACCCTGTCCTATCTTGTGCCATCCTCATCATTTCTGCCACACATGAGCCATTGTTATAACCAGTGGGTCAATCCATCTTGTTGAGGGTCTTCCCTCCTTTACTGCTCTGTACTTTTCTGAGCATGATGTCCCTTCCTAAGGTTTTACTGTTAATTTATTTCAACTCAAAGCAACTTCTGTATACAGAGTAAAACCGTGCTCCACAGAGGTGTTTCAAGATGGTAACTAACGTTTTGAAAGATCACCAAGCCTATCTGCTGAACTTAACCAACCTTTCTGCTACTAGTAGAGCACTTAACCATATTCACCACCCATAGACTTTTTAACCTTGTATAGTCAATTACTTATTAGACATTCGCCAATTCTCAATTCTATGATTCAAAATGTAATATGTTTAAAAACAACAAAAACAGGACCATATGTTTCCACCTATATAACATATCAATCAACTTTAGTTCCACAGAAGACAGGCCAAGTCCTGTCATTTGGAAAGAGTGGGGGAAATAAAATAGAAGAAAAGATAAATTTACTTTGTTCTGACTAGTTCGAAGTCCAAGAGAAGGTTGGCTTTTTGTCAGACCTGCAGCCTTCACTCTGAAGTACTGCACACACAAAACACTGTCCTCCTAATGAAAAGAGATGGAGTATATAAGAAGACATTCCAGTAAAAATACTCCTCCACTAACTCTGAAGATCAGTTTAAACTATGAGACATTTCCGACACTGGAAGGAAAAAAATGCTTACTATATATCCTTTTTATTCCTAATAGATTTCTTCTGTTTTTGCTTCATGAACTAATGTAAATCGAATACAGAAACACTCTCAATGAGCCTGATCGTATAAATAAAGAATGGATGAAGACTAAGGGTGCAGCTCCATTCCTAGTTCATGAAGGCAACGGATCATTGTAATTCATGTGACAGAAACATCACCAGCTACTCTTCATGCTTTCTTCCCTAAATATGACCTCTCAACTTCATTTCTTTTTCATTGCACAAAAAATGGTAAAATATCTAATGACAGAAAGAGTTGTTTATTTGAATGTGTAGATGGGGTCATTTATTATGCATGGCTTATGATCACTAAGCAGATTAAGATACTTACTGAAGTCATGCAAAGGCTGATTATGAGATGACTCATTCTTACAGCTGTTGGCAAGAGGTCCAGATCGTCATTGCTAAGAGCTCATCTCTTCTACAAAGAGCTACTTGGATAGGACACTATGTAGCAGTATTCTCTCTCACAGCAAATACTGAAAAAGAAGCAAGATGGAAGCTATAATGCCTTTTATATGCTAATCTCAGAAGTCAGACACTGTCATTTCTACTGCATTCTATCCTAATCTCTGATCATGAGGAAAGAAATTAGGCTCCACATTTTAACAAAACTGTTGCTGTTGATTGTCTTCGAGTGGAGCAAGACTCATAGCGATCCCATGAATAAAAGGCCTGAAAGCCCCTCTACAACCATAGACATTTATAAAAGTTCATAGAGTTTCTGGAGTCATGTTATACAGGAAATGAATGTCAAGTAAACAATAATTTGTAGTTAGTCTTTTATGTCTCCAGATATCTTTCTAATAGACAAGAACAAGAAATTTTGAAAGCAATCTCCTGAAAGGATAACAAACTAAATACCAAAGGATTCTTGGCAGAATTTTATAGACTGACAAAGTACACATCAGCATTGACCATTAATTGCTTGACAAAGAGATTGAGACCCAGAGAATCTTTAATGTAAATGTCAAAAAGTAGGAATAATTAGAGGTATCTCTGTAATGATCTTTTAATATAATGACTTTATAAGTAATAGAGGGAACTTTATTTCATAGAGATTTTTAGGAGCATATCTTTAGTCTGCAAGAATTTATCCTTAACATTTTTACGCCATGAAGGTGCAAGGAAGTTGAAAGCTAAGTATCAGTTGAAACAAAGATTTTAATAATCTATTAAGATGTTATTGAAAATGTTAATCCTTCCAAGATGAAGAAGAAATTTTTGGATTAAACTGTTACATGACTTAAATTGATGCCATCTTTGAAATTATTTTTATATTTTTGTCAAATCTTAAAGCAACTCTAGGAAAAAAATGAAGTGGCCAAAATTAATGCCATTTTTTGAGGTAGGAAGGGGTGGATAGTAAAGTTTAACATTAGAATGCTCATGCCAACACTTACTTTTTTGCCAAAATAAATAACTGATAACCAACTAAACTGTTTGGCAGAATGGCAAAACAAAAACCTGATTGTATAAAAAGAAAGGTTTCATTTTCCTACTGGTTATGGCATCACATAAATGGAAGTTTTCAACTATTTCACCTTGCTTAGATCCGTAATCAAAACCTTTGGCACCAGGAGTCAAGAAATCAAAAGCCGTTGTGCATTACATTAAAAAAAAAAATCTGCTATCAAAGACATCCCTAAGTATAAACAAGCAATGATGTTGGACTAAGATGCATCTGAGTCAGTCATTTCAATTCTACATTATGTATCAAAAACTTGGGCAATAACTAGGATGACATAAAAAGAACCGATGCCTCTGATTGTGGTATTAGAGAAGAGAATCACACTGTCAAAAACAAATACATTTGGAAGAAAATGCAACCAGAAGTGCTCCTTGGAAGTAAGGCTGGTGAAGCTTCATCTTACTTTTTTTTTTTTTT
>NW_006399896.1:3848961-3851325 GCF_000299155.1 Elephantulus edwardii
AGGGGGGGATTGTGTACCAATGAGGGAGTTTTTCTTTTGCTTTTCAAGGAGAGGAGCAAAGTGGGGGGAGGGGTTTGTGCGGAGAGAAGGATGCAACAATGAATGAATGGAATTCTAAAATCTCTGTAGATGTTTATTGAAATGAAAAATAAACAAACTAAATTTTAAAAAAAACAAACAAAAGGACTAGAACACGTCACTGTGGATGGCTTGGTGGCTGAACTCACTCCCTGTGGCAGAGCCTTGGTATCTGATAGTGTAAAGGAGGAGCTCCTACAGGGAATAAGAATATCCCTTCCTCAGCATGCCACCCTGGAAGATGGGATTAGATTGTGATATTCTGTGGTTTTATTTCTGAAAGTGAAGCCTGACATAAAGTAGAAATCAATTCCCCAAAATAAAATCCTTTTTTGTATGATTGTATACAGTTTGTGGTAATGATGTATATGCATTGTATTGATTTTTCCTCCAAATGTATTATTTTAATAAATATCTCATTAATTGAAAAAAATAATATTCTACTAAAATGGAAACAAAAAAAAAGAATGATCTGTTCTGTATATAGATTGAAAAGATATGGAGACAGGATGCATCCAAAATGCATTCCTTTCACAGTTTGACACTTCCTCAAAAATCTGAACATAGAAATTCCACATGACCCAGCTATTCTACTACTTGGAATATACCCTGAAAATGTGAGAACTGAGGTACAAACTGAGATTTGTACACCAATGTTCATAGCAGCATTATTCACCATCACAAGAACATGGAAACAGCCAAAATGTCCAATCACAAATGAATGGATTGAGAAATTATAGTACATTCATGCAAGGGAAATTATTACCTAACTTGGGAGGAACTGAAGAACACTATGCTGAGTGAACTAACTCAGTTACATAAGGATAAATATTGTATAAGACCGTTATTGTAGAATGAGTATAAGAATCCAGGAGAGGTGGGAGAGGCTGGAAGCAGAGGGATGTGGATGTGGGGGGGAAGAGGGGATTCCATCATTGGGTTGTACAATTTGATGGGTAGAGAGGTGAGGAAAAGTGAAACAATTTGTTTGAATTTTTATTAGAATTTTGTAAATAAACCAGTGAAAAAACAAACAAACAAATAAAAAACCCCTAACCAAAATGCACTTCTTTCCTGATTTTGAACCATGCAGTGTTTCCTTGCTCTGTTCTGAGGACTGCTTTCTTGTCTAAGTAGACATTTTGCATGAGCACAATCAAGTGTTTTGGGATTCCCATTCTTGTCAAGGTTAGCCACAATTTATTGTGACCCGCATTGTCAAATGCCTTTGCATAATCAATGAAACACAGATAGACATTCCTCTGGTACTTTTGGGTTTTGGTCACCATTCATCCGACATTGGCGATAATGTCTCTAATGCCACAATCTTTTCTAAACCTACCTTGTATTTCTGTTGTATCTCTTATATCTCTGTAAATGTACTGTTGCTGTCATTTTTGGGTATTCTTTAGCAGGATTTTGCAAGTGTCTGATATTAGTGACATTGTTCTATAATTTCCACACTCTGTTGTGTCACCTTATTTTTTTTTAATAGGAATAAATATGGATCTCTTCCAGTCAGTTGGCCAGGTAGTTGTCCTCCAGATTTTTTGGCACAACATAATCTGTTTGTTGATATACAAAAGTATAAATCTTCAAAACATTAAAAAATCTGATTAAAATAAGTCAGATACAAAGAAATAAACACAGAGAAGCCCATATATATTAAATACTTAACTGTTGGTGACAAAATTTTATCACAGAGTAACACGAGTAGAGAAGTGATCCCAGAGGTTGGAGGATAGAAGAGTGAGTAGTTATTATTTAAGTAATACTGCGTTTCATTTGGTATGATGAATAACTAAGAAATAGATAGTGCTGATGGTTGTACAACATGGAAAGGACATTAATGTCACTGGGGTGTACGTGTGAATGGTTAAAATGAATGATTCTTTTAAATTAAAGCTTGTTTTGCATTTTACTCAATCTGTTTGTTTTAATGTTTTATAAACACATGTTTGCTTACTTATTTTCATTCTTATAAATATAACCGTGGATTTAACAAGAGTTGCTTCTGGGTGAAGTACAATAGTTCTCAAAAAACAGTATTTGACTGGATACAATAAATACTAGGGGCAGTAATAATTAAAAGTCTATCAAAACTGACCACTTACTTCCCAGCTCCACCCTCAACCAGGATAACCCTTCTCATCTGCCAAGTCCCTTCAGAAAATATCTTCCATTGTCCAACCTATGATCTGACAGCTTGTATCTTAAGCTTTCTTGGCTTCTGTGATTCCAAAAACGTCGACTGCTGACATTTTTCTTTTGACCAGTGTCTCTTAA
>NW_006399896.1:3858325-3860620 GCF_000299155.1 Elephantulus edwardii
GTCCATGGTACATTCAATACTCTTCTCCAGGACCACATCTCAAAGGCATTAATTCTCCTTCTATCCTCCTTGGTCATTGTCCAACTCTCTGATGCATAACAAGTGATTGCAAAGACTGTATCAGATGCACCTTACTCTCCAGAGTGACACCACTGCTCTTCGGTACCCTGGAGAGGTCCCTAACAACAGACTTTCCCATTGCAATATGTTTTTTGATTTCCTGGTCATTGTCCATAGAGTCACATGAGTTGTAATCAACCGGCACATAATAACAACAATAATTTTCAGAAATAGAGCACCGTGTTTTTCTTCTAAGACTAGTTTAGCCTGGAAGTTCTGCCAAAGTCAGTCTATTACTTGTGATCCTATTGATATTTGATATACATCTGACATACTGTCCCACATCATAGCAACAAACAAGCCACCACAGCATATAACACTGACAAACAGATGATAAATTGAGTTGTTAATACTGTAGAAATCTCAAGTGTTATTGGAGACCTACGGAATCAGGGTCCAATGTTTAATAAAATCTTATGAGGATTCATATGCATATTTAAATTTGGAGAACAGACGTACAAGGACTCAAGCCGAAATGATTTACATTATGGATAAAGGAGAAATTTTATAGAAAGAGTATCCAATTAGCTGTTTTTTCCTCATTAGGTTATATTGAGAATCTCATAATAGACTCAGACTGCAGAAAAATGTTTTGGAGATACAAATGTTCACTTCTGGGTAGATAATTTCTGTGTTCTCTTTGATCAGGTCATGCAGACCAGTGGGCCAATGTTTCTGCACAACTATTCCAAGAAATATGTACAAATAAGAATCATCCATGACAACTAATTATTGCTCAAGAGAAAGGTCAAAGGATACCACAAAGTATGAAGAAGAGTGCTATTTACCCTTTACTTACTCATATTCCTATCTTTGTGTTGGTTTGAAAACTAATGGGACAAATTGTGAACATATGCACAAAAGACCAGGGTTCTGCTACTTCCTTGCTACATTGCCCTCTCAAACTATAAATCTTCATTTGAAACTTAATTAAAAGCAGAGTTATATGCTCACATCAAGCACTCATGAAAGTGTAACATTCAATTATTGAAAATCATCATTAATCCTCCCAAAAAGCAAGAAGAAATTAAAAGCTGAAGTCATGCTTTCTAGTGAGGCTATAATTTCTTCAGAGTTTAGGAGTTAGATTTAGACTGCTTTTTGTCATTATATAATTATGAATGCCTCAAAAAGTGGATAATTCTGAACCAAATCAAGTTAGAGCTGAATTAGGTAAAATGATCATCTCTGGTTTTTCCATTACATTACCTTAAAATGTTTTGGTTTTTTTCTCCTTCATTATGACTCAGATATCAGTAACTTGGGATCTTAGAGCATTAGGCATCTTTACTTTACTTTCCATCCTCATATAGTTTGATTATTACCTACCCCCGTACAAACCCCCGTGCCAATTACTTTATATCTTAGATGTGTATATGCTTGAGTATTGTTCCTGTTAGTACAACCTTTGCCTGTCAGGCTGTCCTGGTGGAGGTTTTGCAGTGCTAGAATACTTGAGTCTGTACCACCAATATCTCAAGTACTCAAAATGTCACCCATAGTGAAGAGTTAGGAAAGATTAGAAAGAAGGATTGTCCATCCACTTCTGATATAATGTGCTTCCAAAAACCCTAAGAGTAGAGGAAGGAGGATAGTTATCATATTAGACATAGATCTCAGATATGAAGTAAAAAAATTACTAGAAACAGCTGAAAACAACCAGCGGTAATCAGAACATGACGTGTACAAAGTATGAATATAGGAAAAAATGGAAGTTATCAAAACAAATGATGAAATGAAATGCATGAAGTTTGACATTCTAGGCATCTGTCTACTGAGATGGACAAGCCTGGGCCACTTTGAACCAACATGATCTACTACACTGGAAATAAAAAAAATGGAGAAGAATAGTACTGTTTTCATAATTAAAAAGGTAATTTCAAGATTCAACTTGAACTACAATGTTGTGAATACCAGGATACTATCCATATGCATACTATGAAGACCTAGTAATAAAATGATTATTCAAACATACGCTCCAACAACTAAAGCCAAAGAGGAGATTGAGAATTTCTACCAACTTGTGCGGTCTGAAATTGACCAAACATTCAAGATGCATTAATAATTATTGATAAGAGAACAAAGATTCTCACCACTGGGCCAATTGGCAGCATCAGAATGGATGGTGAAGAGATTGAGATAGTTAACAGTTTTAATTTACTTGGCTCCACAGTC
>NW_006399896.1:3860890-3862553 GCF_000299155.1 Elephantulus edwardii
GAAGCCAGAATGTTCCCTGAAGTCAAGGACTCTGAAGCTTCGTCTTAACATACTTTGGGCATGTTGCAAGGAGGGACTGGTCCTTGGAGAGAAACATCATGTTTGGGAGAGTGGAGGGACGGCGCAGGAGAGGAAGACCCTCGATGAGATGAATCGATTCTGTGAGTGGAGTGGTGGGAATGAATGTGTTGAGACAGCGAGGTTGGCACAGGATAGAACAGAGTTAGAGCTCTTGTACATAGGGTCGCTATGATTCGCAAACTACTCGATGGCACATAACAACAACAACAACAACAGATTGCGAAAGTTTGAAACAATGAAGAAATAACGGTAGCTGGAAAGGACAGAAATGAGGACAGAGATTGAATAACTGAATTTTGTATACTCAATGATTTATTAATTACAAATACTGTATTAAAAAAAAGATAAAAAAGACAACTTTACAAATGGGGCTAACCTGGCAGATTTCACAGGGATCAGATTGATTATATTTGCAGAAACAATTACTGAAGAAGCACCCTATCTGCAGTTAAAACTAGACCAGATGTCGATTGTGGAACAGACTTAATTACTCATATGGAAGTTCAAATTGAACCTGAAGAAATGAAAACTAGTCTGCAGGAGCTAAAATACAACCTTGAGCATATCCCAGTTAAATTTAAGAATCATCTCAACAATAGGTATGAGGAATTAAATACTAACAATCAAAGACCAGAGCAACTGTGAGAAGACTTAAAGGATAGAATCTGTGGAGAGAGCTAAAGAGCATTAGAAAAATGAAGAAAGTGAAAACCAAAATGGATTTAAGAAGATCCTAGAAATTGCATTGAGTGTCAAGAAGTCAAAATGAAAGGAAGAAATGCCGAAGTAAAAGAACTGAACAGAAGATTTTAGAAAACAGATCGAAAAGAAAAAGCAAAATATTAAAACAAATTATGCAGAGAGCTAGAGTCTGAATAAAAAGATAAGACTTCATTCACCATTTTTTAAGCTAAAAAAATTGAAGAACAAATTCAAGCCTTAAGTTGCATTACTGAGAGATGCTATGGGCACAATCTTGACTCATCCAAAAAGCATCAAAAGAAGATGGGATCAATAGACAGAATTGCTATACTCAAAATAATTAGTTGAAAATGAAAAATTTCAGATAATACCATATGAATAATTATAATGAAAGGGTGAAGCTCAAGCTGCACTGAAGCGTTAGCAAAAAAAAAAAGAGTCTCTAGGAATTGGTGGAATACTAATCGACACATTTCAATTAAGAGTTGCAGCTCTGGATGTGCTCACCAGTTTATGCCAGGAAATTTGTAGAAGAGCTACCTGCTCCACTGACTGGAAGAGATTCATATTTGTTCCCATTCCCAAGGAATGTGATCCAACATAACAATACTCACACTAAAGTTGACTCCGCAATAAGGGATATACCTTTAACTTGCTCGTCTGTCTGATACTTCTCTAAATCTGAACATTCACATTGAGACACACTAGGAAGAAGGATTGGCCATCCACTTCTGAAAGAGCAGGCCTCTGAAAACCCTATGTACAACAGAACACATTTAGATAACAGAAACGGCAAAGGAGGTTGAGTTTTCAAGCATGGAAATACAAAGGAAGAGGAACAGTTGTAAGCAGACACTGGTGATTGGGACATGGAATGTGA
>NW_006399896.1:3864978-3867704 GCF_000299155.1 Elephantulus edwardii
CACAGGAGAGGAAGACCCTCTATGAGGTGGATTGATTCAGTGACTGGGATAATTGGGATGGGAGTGTCAGAGACAGTGTGATTGGCACAGGACAGAGCGGTGTTTAAGGCTGTTGTACATAGGGTCGCTATGAGTCGCAAGCGACTCTATGGCACATAACAACAACAACATCATTATCTCATGCAAGCAACACATTACTGAAGATCATTAAAAATGGCTAGAACGATAGATTGACAGGGAATTACCAGAAGTTCGGGCTGGCTTTAGAAGAGGCCATAACACCAGAGATATCATTCTTGATGTCAGATGGATCCTGGCTGAAAGCAAGATGACCAAAATAATGTTTATTTGTGTTTTATTGAATATGCAAAGGTATCTGTGGAAAAATGACAATCCCATAATACTTAATTGCACTAATACAAAATCCATACCTAAACCCGTACGCTGTTGCCTGAACCAAGCAAGGGAACACTGCATGATTTTCAATCAGTAGGTGTCAGTGCTGTAGTCTTCTCTATACCTATTCAATCTATATTCTAAGCAAATGATTAATGAAGCTGGACTCTATGAAGAAGAATGTGGCATCAGGACTGGAAGAAGACTCATCAGCAACCTCTATTAAGCAATTAACACAACTTTGCTTGCTGAAAGTTAAGAAATACTTATTATAGAAGATCAAGGATTACAGGCTTCTGTATGGATTATATATATCTCAACATCAAGAAGACCATTATTGTAAAAATACAAGGATAACTGGTAAAATACATGTAGAGCAGGGGAAGTGGGAGAAGAGAAAATAAAGAACAGGAAATTTCTAAAGGACAGGAAATTCTACAGGAAAAATTTCTACAGGAATTTTTTACATGACTGGGCTCTGGGCGTGGTGGTGTACTTCTGCCACATCACTGCATTGTCAATGGGGGAAGTGATTCCATAAGATACCTGTGTTTGTGCTATCAGCAGGAACCCTGTCCTCACCCCCTTCTTCAACCTGAGTGTTATAGCCTCTGGCAATACTAAAGGCTGAATCCTGGGGCCAAGAGAGAATTATAATGACCCTGCTTTTACTTCTCTTGGTTCTCACCATAGAGTTACCATCCCCACCATTGCTTATGCCATCCCTAGCTCCAGCTGCAAAGTATGTCAAGGTAGGGGAACAGAGCTCCTGCTGCCATTCACTAAGGGAAGTAGAAGGGACTAGAGACATTATACAGAATCTACTAAACATTTCTCTCTCAAGAACGGACTGTTTTGGCACTAGTAGATACAAGGGTTAGTCACATACCTACATATAGCAATGTGAGCTGTTTTCAAGAGTAATGGGTGTGACGTAAGGAAATCTCATTGTTTCTCTGTACTGATGATATAATATTAACCTATGATTCTTTCTCTCTCTGCTTCAAATTAGCATCTCACCTACAAAGTTGAGAACGGACTGTCAAGAATGCCAAATTTGGTAGGTAGAGGGAGGGGATAAAGGAAATAGGAACGATCTGACTGGGATCAGAAAAGACAGGGTAATAATGGACATAGTCCAAGGGTGACTAATTTTATAAAATCTAATGAATGAGAGAATTCTTTTATGAAACACAGTGTGAATGAAGAATAGTGTGAAATAAAATAAGCAAACCAATAGAAAATATTTTTTAAAGCTCCAAAAGAAAGACTTCAAATATGTATTACATCTCAACATCACAAAACACCAAAAAATGCAAAATTGTAGGGCTCTGGATAGCCTGTCAGATTTGTGGTTGTTATCTGATTGGATAAAACAAAAGTTTTTCCTGAGGTTACAGTAGATAAATTCAAAGCTTATCCTCTTCCTACAAAAACTAAAGAAGTGCAAGACTTTCTAGGAATGTTAGGTTCTTGGAGAATTTTTATTCCACACTCAGTTCAGATGCCTTGTTTTTCAATTAGTGTGTAAAGCAGTGGTTTGAGACTGGGCTAGTGAAGAGCACTTACCATTTTAGGAAGCCAAAGTAGACATACAACAGATTCAAGTTTGGGAAACTCTAAATCCAGGACAAGAATGTGAGTTGGATGTGGCTGAAAGGTATGAACAGAGACAGTGGACTCCACTTTAATTCTGGTCTTAATTATAGAAATGAACAGAAACCAGGTACAGCTCCCTAGAAAAATAACTTGAGTGCAATATAAAATAACTTACAACTGGCAGAAGTTGTTACCAAGGGCTCTCCTATACAGGTGTGAATCTACAGCCCTATCCAGAGAGCGTTAAAGACTTTGCAAAGCTTCATTCTGGGGTGGCATCGAAAAGCACCCTCTTTAACAGCATGCTTACCTCCAGCAGTGCAGTACTGTCAGCCAGCTTTCTGAAGGGTGAACTTCACTAGATCTTAGGCCTGACGGCTTATACGCAATGACAGAAGATGCAACTACTCCTATTGTCTGGAATTCCCTGTGTAAGAGCCATATTGCCAAAGGCACAGGGTTTGTCCCAGAGAATTTATATTATGCGCACAGGACCAGTGTGGGTAATCCTCAGTGATAGACAGCCATGGCTATCCAATCCTCCATAGACAGTACAAGAATGAATCATGGTGATAGATAGAGTAGCCAGTGAGCAGAGCTCAGAGCTTTGTGGACGGTTTAAAATGTGAACTTATACAGTGCATCTAAATTCCAAAATCAATCTCCACAATAGTCTATGTGTTTCCTATTGCCAAAGGGGCCCTTTAGAGTAGTAAGAGAAGATCTTCACC
>NW_006399896.1:3875009-3881566 GCF_000299155.1 Elephantulus edwardii
GGAGGGACAGCGCAGGAAGGGAAGGCCCTCTATGAGGTGGATTGATTCAGTGACTGGGGCAATGGTGATGGGAGTGTCAGAGACAGTGCGATTGGCATAGGACAGAGCAGAGTTTAGGGCTGTTGTACATAGGGTTGCTATGAGTCGCAAGCGACTGGAAAGCACATAACAACAAAGAAAACAACAATACAATATTTCATTAACATTATATCTTATTCACATATATTGTATTTCATTTACATTTACATTTACACTGTGTTTTGTACAATCATTCATATGTACTCTATCCCATATAATTACCATTGATCTATGCCTGTTATTAGCTCTTATTTTTTCAATAAATTTTTTATTTTCATTTTTATTTTTAATGAAAGTTTACAGAAAAGTTATATTTTCATTCGTTCATTATTGCACATTTTTACCCCTCTCCTTCCTGCCCACCCTCCTCCCGCAGTTCATGTTTTTCTTTACTTAAATATTCATTCACTCTTCTCCCTCCTCCCTGCCCACTCCTCTTTACAATGTACCTCTTATTCTGGAATGTCGTCATATGTATAATATTTCTTCTAAATAGTTCTTTCCTACATCTGTTCAAGTCTCCATTAAATCTTTCCCATACATTCCCCTTAAGCTTCCCACTAAATTCTATTTTCTTAGTGAAAACATCCCTTCCCATTTTCCACCACATTGCCCTTTTCCATTTTGGACATTTATATGCATCTTACCAGTTATCTTTCTATGTTTACAATAAATTTTATGAAGCCTTTGTCCCTATGAGATTAAGTTCGTTTACTCAGCATAATGCTTTCAAGGCTTTCTTATATAATATTTCACAAAATTTTTGTTCCTTAGTGCTGTATACTATTCCTTTGTGTGAGTGTGCCACAGTTTCTCATTTAGTCTGCTTCCATTTTCTTGCTGTTGTGAAAAGTGCTGCTACGAAGATAGATGGCTATATCTCCATTCTTGTCTTAGTTCTAACTTCCTTGGGGTATATTCCCAGCAGTGCAATATCTGGATCATATGGAATTTCTATGTTCAGGGTTTTTTGGGGTTGTGTTTTTTTTTTTAAATGTCAAATTACCTTCAGAGTGGTTGTAACACTTTAGAATACCACTAGCAGTGCATGAAAATTTCAATCTCCCTACATTCTCTCCAATATTTGTTGTTTGATGTCATGTTAAACTTTGCCACTACTACTGGAGTGAGATGATATATCATTGTTTTGACTTGCATCTTTCTGATTGCTAGTGATTTTTTTCTTTTTCAAAAATTTTATATAGCAAATGTGATAATGGTTACCAATGGTAGACAGTGTTTGATGGAGCTTTCTGATTAAAACAGCTTGGAAACAGGAGTGGCATCCACTGAAATGGGTTGCCTCCAGAAACTCCATGAACAGTGCTCAGGTCTTTCATTCATAGGGTTGCTATGAGTAGTCTACGATTCGATGGCATCTAACAACAATAACAATGACAACATAGAGAGAACTATGTTGGCCTACTGTACAGAAAGTATGCTACCAAGCTCAAAGTGGGTTATTTTAATCTGTGGCAAACAGGCCTGGCCTAAATGTTTGTTTGTTTGTTTTTTTGTCAAATATTCTTAGTGGTATAGCACTGATCGGGGCATTGCTGTTACAGAGGTAATTCGTGGTTGCTGTGATGCTAAACACTGTGATACTCATGTGACAAATACAGAGTTTGGAGTTTCCCAATTAAAACAAGTTTGGAAGCAGGGGTGCCATCCACTACTGAAATGGCTTGCCTCCAGAAACTCTATAAACAGTGCTCAGGTCTTTCTTTCATAGGGTTGCTATGAGTCGTAGATGACTCGACAGCACCTAACAACAACAAAAGTTTATTTACAAAACTTGAATACATTGTTTTCCAGACTGTGTCTATTTCCCACCCCCATTTTGTTACTGGGTTTTCAGTCTTTTTCAGTGGAGCCTTTGTAGTATTCCAGAAATATTGTTTTGAGGCACTTGTCTGAGATGGCATTGTCAAACACTTTTTTCCCAGTCAGTAGGTTTTCTTTTCACCTTATTGGAAAAAGGTTTGGATGTACACAAGGACTTAATCTTTAGAAGGTAACACTTATCAATGTTTTTTCCTCTCCTGATTATTCATTTCTAGCTCTATTTGTAAACCTATTTATGTCACAGGCTAGACCTTCTAAGTTTGGTCCCATTTTGTCTCTGTTCATCCTATGGTTTTGGGCTTACCCCTAGGTCTCTGACAAACTTTTAATTCATTTTTGTATATGATGTGAGATGTGAAACATATTTCAGTATTTTGCAAGCTGATGTCCAGTTTTGCCAGCACCATTTGTTGAAGAGGTTGTTATTTCCCCATTTAAAAGATTTTTAATCCTTGTCAAATGCAAATTGATTGTAAGTAGGTGGGTTAATTGTTGGGTTTCTAATTCTATTCCACTGATTTTTGTGTCTGTCATTGTACCAACACAAAGCTGTTTTGGTTACTATGGTTGTGTAGCAGGGTTTGAGGGCAGGGAGTGCTATGCCACCCACTTCATTTTTATTTTTCAGAAGAGCTCTGCTTAGTTAGAGTCTCTTTTCTTTTCAAATAAACTTGCCAATTGGCTTTAGAAAAGGCTTCCAAGAAAATCCAATAACACTTCTTCAGTAAAACACTCAAGAAAATTAGTAATAGAAGAGAATTTCCTTAACAGAATGAAAAATACATATGCAAACCAAACATTATATCCCACGTATAAAATTATATGCACCAAAAGGCAACAATAATGCCAATGGAGAAAGAGTAAAGAAATTCATTTCCTTTGTGAACAGAGACCAGACAAGGCTGCTCACTATCACCACTCCTTATCAGTATTGTGTTGGAGGTACTTGCCAGGGCAAAATAACAAGAGAAGCAAATAAGAGGCATACAAATTGGCAAGAAAGTGGTAAAACTGTCACTATATGAAGATGATATAATAATGTACACAGAAAACTCCAAAGACTCAACAAAGAACCTATTAGACCTAGAAGATCAGTTTAGCAGAGTAGCAGGATACATGGGAATCCCAGAACACCTGGGAAAAGATATATATTTCTTATTAGAGAAAATGTCCCTTCCACCTTATCTCCCGAAACCTTGACTCAACAAAAGGACAAATCCTTACCTTAGTAATGATGTGGACTATTCTGGCTTTTCCCAGGTAGGCAAGGGGCCAAATGGCACCCATGTGCTTTGTCAGCAGTGATGGAGACTCTTTCTCAAGCCTAGCCATCTAGAGAATCCTATGATTTTCATCTGTGAAACAGACACTTTTTTCATGTGTGTGCCTTAACTTCAGAATTTCTCTGTAGTCTTCCAGTCCATAGAATGTAACTGAAGAACATGTTTGGAAGGCATTTAGAACAGTGATGACAAGTCCTCTTGGACCAACAATTGGCTCTCAGCTATTTTAAAAGTAGAATATTTGAACCCACTTGTAAAAATTACTGTCTTGAAAATGCTACAAGGTACTTATATTTTATCACAGAGGGTTGTTGAGAATCAAAAGTTGGCAAAACCTAACAGTGGCAACATGCTTCATAAGATCCCATTCTAGACTTCAAATGGATAAAATAGTTACCAGCAAGTAAACTTCAACTCAAGGTGACCCCCTGTGTGCAGAGAACAGCTGGGTTCTATAGAGTTTTCAAGACTAAAATTTTGGAAACACATCATCAGGCCTCTCCTCTGAGATTCCGCTGGGTGAGTTCCAAGCATAAACCTTTTTAAGTAAGTAATCAAGTGCTTAACCATTGCAGCCCCTAGGATTCCTTGGCTTCATCGAGAGCAGAAGATCTCTTTAAATAGACAAGTAAAAAATGTCTCTCTTCATATTTTTCACTGCTGCTGCCATTATCTCTGCTGGGACTGTCTCTCATGGTGGGAGTGGAACATGCTGGAAGTGAAGGAACTCCCTTCCAAAAGGCTTAGTCCTTCAACAATAAAGCTTAACCCTCTTCTTAGCTGTGCTTCTTAGAAAAAGAAAACCTAAGTGAAAAAACATTTCTCATAGAAACAGAAAGAAACAGTCCTTTTATGTAAATATAGTCTAAGTTCTCTTATCTTAAAATTCTCAGAAGGAAGAAAAGATAAAAGGAAAAACTAAACAAAATAAATGCTTCTAGGGCCAACTGTTAAGTTCTAAACTTTCCTGGTTGGTACAAATGGTTACTGTGCTTGACAATTTATCCCAGTTGACGGGCCATGGCCCAGTTCATTTGCTAAATTCACTTTAATCTGACTTTAATCTAAAGAATTATGGTTATGTGGAGTGTGTGGAACTGACTTGGAAACTGTCAATTCAATTCCAACATATACTCTTGGAAAATGAGAACGTTTAAGCATAAACTAGGTAAGAAACACAATAAATGTCAATATACTGAAGTCCTAGAAATCATATACTTCCTAGGAAGCTCTTGGTTTTGTAATTAGGACATATAGATATATAGATCTATCTATATGTGTATAGATAGATCTATATATCTATGTGTGTGTGTGTGTGTGTGTGTGTGTGTGTGTGTGTGTTTGTATTCTACAGTAAAGAAACTCAAAACTCAAACTTAATGTTGCTGCGTTGTTACTGACTAGTATCTGACTATTCATTGGGTATCCAAGGCTTTTACTCACAAGGGAGGAGATTATTCATCTTTCTCTTTCAGAGTAATTGGTAGATTCAAAACACCAGAGCAATTAGGCCTTTGGGTTGGGAATGCAACTCCCTATAGACTATGCTGTCAGAGTTCATTGTAGGAAAATTAATTTTACTTTATGCAAAAATATTGGTGAGCTTCTTTGATGCAAGAAATAGGAACATGAAAACAGCCCAAATGTCCAACAGTGAATGACTGGATTGAGAAATTGTACATTACCTTGATAGAATACTATGCAACACCGAGCAGTAACATTTTTGAAAGATACTATATAACATGGGAGAGGATAGAGAGAATGATACTGAGTGAGCTAACTTTATAAGAACAAATAATTTATAAGAACACTATTGTAAAAACAGAAGGATAATCACTAAGATGTTGTTGTTCTTGTTGATTGCCTTTAAGTAGAGCATGACTCAAAGTGAGCTTATGAACAAAAGGCCTGAAGCCCCTCTACAACTATTGACATTTGTCAAAGTTCGTAGAGTTTCCAGAGGCATGTTACTTAAGTGGATGTCACTCTTGCTTCCAAAAACTATTAAGATATGCATTAATATTCAAAGAGGGAAGAGGAGGGGGCAAAATGGCTGTGAATAGGCTTGTAGAGTTTCGTGGGTGAAGTGATGGGGTAAAATAATAAAAAATAAAAACACCCCAAAGAAGTGTACATGACTGAAACACAATATAAATAAATTAATATATGCTAACCAACAAAAACATTTTAAATAAAGAAATAGGAGACCCACCCGATACTTCAAATAATGGTATTTACTGCAAAACACAGGGGTCCCCAAGTGGCACTAAGAGTTAAGAGGTGGCAGTTCTATTCTAAAATTGTTTAAAAGGAATCTATGATTAGGTATTATCTGCATGACAACAGGCCAGAATAAGAGCTGCATGGTAAAGTGGACTTAGAGGAGATTGTATAACAATGGAAAAATTTTTTTTCAAGGAGAAAAGCAAACTAGGGGGAGGACAGGGAAGAAAATGTGTAACAATGAATGAATGGAAATCCAAGTTCTGTATAAACTTTGATTAAAACCTCAATTTAAAAGTTAAGTGGTGGCTCAGTAATTTTATCTCTTTACCTTTTTGCACTATTTGCAGCCTTGACTTACTCGGAGCCCACCTGGCTATGGCTGCTCTGTGATGTGTTTATGTGTGGTGTGGGCACTTAAGCATGCATGTTTAGCTTCAGCTCTTACTGTGTATACTTCTGTCTAATTTCCTCTGTCAAATTCTAATAATGACAGAACACACAATTGAGTCCTCAAGTCACCACTGACAGGGTTTAGGCAGTTATTCTCAAACCAGGTCTTTGGATGAGTAATAAGAGACTTTGGATGGCCAAAGCTAGATCCAGACAGTCTGTTTGCTTTTGCTCGTGTCCTCACGGTTAGAGAAAGGGCAAGTTCCTATCATTCAGAAAGTCCATAGCAGACTTCTTCCACAGTATAACAAGATTCAGCAAATGAAAGGAGAAGATTAAATATTGCAACATCCTTCATTGTTTATCTAAAATTCAACTGTCATTCAGCATCTAGTATTTCATCTGACAACCCCACCCTAGGAGTGAACCCTAGGCATTCTCACACAAATGAAATTTCTCTGTGTTGACTTCTGTGTCTAGAACCCTGTCTCCAATGGTAATATATCTAAAATACATATTCTAACTCATACCAGACATGAGGGACAATTAACCATATTCTAAAATTTGTGGTCCACTGCTTGTTTATCCCATGCAAGTAATAAGCCTTGTACTGGAATTTCCAGTCCTGGAATTATTTTTCCAAAACTTGAACTCTCCTTTTTCTCACCTTATTATTGATGGAGTTCTTGCTTCCTTTTCTTTAAATTGTACCACTTCTTTTTATATATTATATTA
>NW_006399896.1:3881666-3887324 GCF_000299155.1 Elephantulus edwardii
AAGTCTCTCTCAGGGAGGAGTGATAGGGAATGGCAAAGGACACACTGACAAAGGAGATTAATCAGAACTGGCTTTGACAAGCACTGTGGCAATGGGACAATTAAAACTGACTTTCTAGGAGAAAAAAAAAGAGGAACGAACTGGGGGGGGTAAAGAAAATAGTGCAAAAATGAATTAATGGAAACCCAAAATCTCTATAAATGTTCATTAAAATTAATAAAATTTAATAAAAAAATTTTTAAAATGTGAACTTATGCCTATTGATCTGGGCACTGATGGTTGTATTGAACTGTCTTCAGATAGATAACTCATGTATCACTCAGCAGAAACAAGAAAAATGGGTGACCAGTCATCTTCCTCTGAAGGGTAAAGAATTATAAGAAGATAAATGAATATGGACACAAGGTATTACTTTTTTTCATGTGTCGGCACATAGAACCTTGTCTATCCTTGGCAACATCCAGGAGGTCAAATTAGTTTATTTGAGAGTCTTGCAAAAGTTCCCTGTAACACGGTGACAGAATGGCTATACCATTAAATGGCCATAAGGGACACTAATCTTCATGGGTCATAGCCAAGGAATTGAGTCTTCTCCTATTCACGAAGCAAATTATTGAGGCCTGACAGCAATAATCTCCCTGGAGCATGTACTTCCACTCCCTATTCTATGCAGTACATAGCATGGATAGACTCTTCAGCACAAACATGGCCTCTCCCTATATCTGTAACTGCAGGCATGCTCTGAACTATGCAGACACTGTAATAGGACTCTTGCAAGTGTACCTGCCAAGTGTGCCACTCAGAAGTCAACCTTCAGGGGTCTCCAGGTTTTAACTACTGCATATGGAACACCCACAGATATTAACAGTAACCAAGGAATTCATTTTACTGGACATGCAGTGCAGGAATGGGCTGACTAGATGGGGACTGGCTGGCATTTTCATCTCACAAACAGTTCCACAGCTGCTGGTCTCATTGAATGCATGAAGTATGGAATCACATTTTAAGACACAATATTACTCTTTGTAACACTGGACTAGAAAATTGCCTAAGGCCCTCTGATGCATCAATAAGAATCATTGATCAACTCATCCAAGTTCTTACCAGCTGTTGACTCAGGACCCTAGAAGACCATGAGAATACATGTCACTCTGACTGGGGACTAACCCAGTCCTACCCTAACTTGAACAATCTGATAATATTCTGTAGTCCTTGTCCTGGCTCCTTCCACTGGGAGAGAAAATTATGCTCCTCACACATCCTCATGGAACTGGCAAACTAGTACACGAAGATTTTGCTTTTTGCCTCTGTGGGGATTTGAGCAAGAGAAGTGTTTAGAAACTATTCTGTGATGTTTTTGTCACCTCCCAGTGCTGATTTATAATTCTAGTAAATACACCATGTCTTGGGAGTCATTGGTATTAGGCCTATGGAGAATTATATTTTCCCCCTTTGTGGGGCACTGGAATTAACTTGAGAAAGTCTTGGGGGGAAAAGGCATGTTGCTGTAAACCTTGGGAAAGTCACTGTCCAAACACTGCCCTTAGTTTGCCCAATGTCACAGCTTGCATTCTGATTGACAGATGTGACTTGCTTTTGTTAGTTCCTATAGCTACTTTGTCTTTTCACCCCTAATGTGGTGGGGAATGTTTCTGATGGCTGGGCTGATGTGAGAAACTAATCAGACTGCTGGGTGAGAGGAGAGCTCCTTACATCTTCTGCAATAAGACTCCCATGGAAGATCGTCTTGGTCAGTGACAGTTGCTGGGCCTGTGTGGAAAAGTGGTGAACTCCAGACAGGTCATCTCTAAATAATTATTTTCTTCTTCAGGTAATTATTCTGTTTGTCTTTCCACCTAGAATTATACCCAAAGAGTTTTCCAAGTGGTCTGGGAACAACAAAATAAAACCTTATGTCTCCAGGGCTATGCTATACAAGATAGTCTGGGATGGCATTCACAATTTAGCTAGCACAAATTGCCTTCTAGGGTTTAGAAAAATATGTTGTGAGCTATAGTTGCAACATTAATATGATTGTTGATAAAAGTCTGCCAATATATTCTCCCCTCATAAGACTCTATTTTGGGCCTTCTATGTTGAAGAGTTCTATTTTGCTGTAGCATTCTTTTGTGACTATCCAAAGTCTCAGGTCAAATGGTATTACAGAAGATTGGTGGTGAGATTGTGAGAGTCATTTAAGGGACTTTAGAGTAGTGTGTATGGGTATTGTAAATGCCAAAAGAAAAAGAAAATTACTAATTGAGTGTCAAACTAAGTTATAACTGAATTGAACTAAAATAATTATCTCTGCTTTCCAATCTCTACCTTAAAGTGTACTCTTCCTTTTTTGCAACTTGGATTTCAGGGATGTGGGGGTCTTGGGTGTCAGGCAGTCTCACTTCTCTTCCTCCTCTTGTTACATAGTGTGATTATTATCTAGCTAGTATTAGCCTGAGAGCACATACTGTAGCCCTATATGATCACCCTCCTCACTGAACCCAGATTGTGGACCCAGATTGTTGCTTCTAAACATACTACTCTTTATTTCTCATGTATGTAAGTCTCCTCAAAGCAATGAATTGGTATATTTCAGTAGCTTCACTCATGGTTAGCTTTCCCTCCTAGGTTTGAACCCCAATGACCATTTTAAAATTATTGTTGTTGTTGCTATATGCTGTCAAATTGCCTGTGACTCATAGTGACCCTCAATACAATAATGTACAATACCTCTGAAATGTGCCCTGTCCTGAGCCAATCGCACTGACTCTGACACATCTACCTCCATTGCCCCTTTTACTGTGTCAATCTGTCTCATGCAGAGTCTTCCTCTACAGTGGTGTCCCTCCACCCTTTCAAACACAATGTCATTCTCCTAGGGCTGGTGCCTCCTGGCACCACATACCCAAAGATTGCCCACAGAGCTTCAAAATCCTTGCCATCAAGAAGAAACTTGGTTTCACCCTTTCCAAAACAGATTTATTTGTTCTCTTGGCACCACAACTCAACAGCATCAATTCCTCTGTCATTTTTAGTCTTTGTCTAGCTCTCTGATACATAGCAAGTAACTGCAAAGACCATGGCCTGGATCAGGCACACTTTAATCCCTAGAGTGACATCATTGCTCTTTAATACTTTTGAGAAGTCCCTGACAGTAGATTTTCCCAATGTAATTTGCATTTTGATTTCCTGACTCTTGATGACATGCGTGTTGATTGTGGAATTAGTAGCAACTTCAATATCTTCTCCATTTATCATGGCGTTGCTACTAATTCTCCCAGTAGGAGAATCTTTGTTTTCTTGATGTTAAACTTCAATCTAATTGAAGACAACAGTCCTTGACTTTCTGCCTGAAGCATTTCAGGTCCTCCTGAGTTTCAACAAGCAAGGTGTGTCATCTGTGTATCTCAGGTTGTTGATGAGTCTTCTTCCAATCCTGATACCCCATTGTTCCTCATAAAGCCAAGCCTCCTGAATTATCTGTTTCACATATAGAGTGAAAAGATATGGAGACAGGACTCATCCCTGACATACTCTTTTCTGACTTTAAACCATGTAGAGTTTCCCTGCTCTGTTCTGACGATTGCGTCCTGGTCTGAGTATAGGTTTTGCATAAGCACAATCCAGTATTCTGAGATGCCCATTTTTCTCAAGGTTAGCCACAATTTGTTGTGATCCCCACAGACAAATGTCTTTTTTCATAATAGTTTGTCAAATATAGGTCAGGGTGTCATGTATATTTCTTCAAATTAATGGTCAGATCCCTCCCAGTTCCTAGTTTGCTTGAGATTCCTCCCATCACAACCTGCTTTGCTGATGGAAATATTAAGGCTGACATTCATAGCCTTGCCAGGACAGAGTCTCCAAAATGAACCAGTCAAATATAACCATGGAAAATCAAAGAAGGAATCTCAATTAAATGAAATAAATCAGCATTATGCTTTCCTCTATACAAGGTTGAGCACTAGAGTCTAAAAATGGCAAACTAAGAATAGCAACCATAAGATGGCATAACATATATCGGGTAATAGAATAGATAGCAAGTCCAGTGAATATTGGTAGGAAAGGAAGAAAAGTGACCACAAAAGGCTACACTTCGGGGGGGTGCATAATACTGAGCTGAGTCATAGAAAGTTAGTAGACAAATATATCAGATCAAGAAATGTATGAAGTGCATTCTTACAATTAGTAAATAGTCTACCATTCCCTTTACTGTGCCTGAGACAAACATTGTTGAATTACTATAGACCTCTTTCCTTTACAGCCAAGACTTGGCTTCAGAATCCTTACAACAACTACTCTGCAAAGTGTTATCTGCCCATTTTAAATAGTACATGTCCCTGGCATTTGACCGTGGTCCAGAATGTCTTTTTCTTTTATCTCTGTTTAGATCAGATAATTATTATGATTTGTTTCAATATTTATCTATAAAAAGAAAAATTCCAGTTAATTGGCATTAAGTCAGAACCAATTCATAACTGATCCTTCATTGGATTTCCAAGATAAACCCCACAGGAGGAGATTGCCCATCCTTCTCCTAAGCAGCCACTGGTAGGTTCAAATTGTCGAAGTGGTGTGGTCTTTGGTTTCCCAGTGCAACTTACTACAGACTAGGCCACCAGATGTTGTTAGGTGCCATTGAATTGAGCAAGACCCTATGAAAAAATAACCCTGAATCCTGTCTTATTGTGGGCCAGCTACAGTCACCATGTCAGTACACCTAATTGAGAGTTTATCTCTCTTTCACTGACCATTTACCTGCCCAAGGATGATGTCCCTTCCCAAAGCATAAATTCCTCTAGCAACATGTCCTAAGTATGAGAGACAAAACTTCACCATCCTTGTTTCCAAGGAGCATTCTGGTTTCAGTTTCCCAAGAAATATGTGTTTCATCTTTTGACAGGCCATGAGATATTCAGTACTCTTCTCTAACAATACAACTCCAAGTTCTTCTGCCATCCTCATTCATTGTCCAGATCTCAGAAGCCTAGCAAGTAATCGAAAAGATTAAGTCTGAATCAGGCGTACCTTAACACTTCAAACTGATATTCTTACTCTTCAGTAATTTGGAGAAGTTCCTGACAGAAAACTGGCCCAAAGCAATGTATTTCTTGATCTCCTGACTGCTAGTATTGATTGCAGATCCAAATAAGTCTAAATCATTGACAGTTTCAATCCTTCCTCCATCTAACATGGTGTTTGTTTTCTTGATGTTAAGAGTAATCCATATTGATTTTATCCCACCTGAAGTTTAAAAAATCAACTTAAGATATGTTTTAGGTTTAAATTATTTTATTGATTTTAATACAATAATTCAACTACCCATATGCAAGTTCAAGCGGAAGCTGAGGAAAATTAAACCAAATCCACGGGAACCAAAATATGACTGTGATTCTATCCCACCTGAATTTCAGAACCATCTCAGGAACAGGTTTGAGGCCTTAAACACTAATGAACGAAGATCAGACGAGTTGAAGGAGGATATCAAGGGGGTTATCCAGGAGGAGTGCAAATGGTCATTGCAAACACGGAAGAGGAAGAGAAGACCAAAATGGATGTGAGAAGAGACTCTGAAAATTGCTCTGGAGTGCAGAGAAGCCAAAGCACAAGGAAGAACACAAGATACTAAAGAGTTGAATAGAAGATTTCAAAAGGCAGCAC
>NW_006399896.1:3895606-3897372 GCF_000299155.1 Elephantulus edwardii
TAAATTATATATATTAACTTGTAAATAGACATTGAGTTATAACACATGATAGTTTTAGGAGACCACATTAATGCGTGACTGTTAATTGCCATGGAGTCCACTCCAACTTCTAGTGACTCCATGTATAGCACTGTACACTTTCAAAAGTTGTGAGTTCCAATAGTATCAATTTCTCTGACGTATTGTTGCTGTATTTAAAGAAGAAAAGTGTACTTTAATTGTCATAGTGTTCCAGTTTCTATGACAGATGCATCAAAGAGTTGCATTTTAGATTCACGACACTAGAATGGCCATACCCATAGTAGGGGAGGTTTCTTGCTGTACTCTTAACACCTATCTGTCAAGTTATCACACTACGGTGGCTTGCATTTTCTGACACTAGAATTTTTACTATTAGCATTTCAAATATCATCAAGGATAACCACAGTAAATAAGTTTCAGCAGATTTTATAGGATAAGACAGACTAGAATAATAGATCTGGTGATCTATTGTAAAAAAAAATATATATATATCAAGCAGAAAAATCTAGGAACCATAAAAAGATATTGTCCCAAAATGAGCTGGGAGATGGGCCCTGTAGACTCAAAAAAGTGCTCAAAAATTACAGTGCTTGAAAGAACGAACTAGAACCCAGGAGCCATTTATGAGATACTAAGGACTAGACTCATTCTATTCATGGGATAATCATGAGTTGGAGTAAACTCAATGATGGCTAACAACATTGTTGTGTTTTTTACGTGCCATCGAGTTGCTTGCGACTCATAGTGACCCTATGTGCAACAGCCCTAAACTCTGCTCTGTCCTGTGCCAATCGCACTGTCTCTGATACACTCATCCTGAATACCCCAGTCACTGAATCAATCCAACGCATAGAGGGTGTTCCCCTCCTGCACTGTCCCATCACCCAACCAAGGATGATGTCCCTCTCAAAGGACCAGTCCCTCCTTACAACATGTCCAAAGTATGTTAGATGAAGGCTCCGAATCCTTGCCTCCAAGGAGCTGCCCGTTCTAACCCTCTCCAGGATGAATCTGTTTGTTTTCTTGGCAGTCCAGTGTACATTCAATACTCTTCTCCAGCACCACAGCTCAAAGCCATCAATTCTCTTTCTATCCTCCTTAGTCATTGTCCAACTCTTCGATGCATAACAAGTGATTGCAAAGACCACGGACTGTATAAGATGCACCTTAGTCTCCAGAATGACACCATTGCTCTTCAGCACTTTGGAGAGGTCTCTAACAGCAGACTTTCCCATGGCAATGAGCCTTTTAACTTCCTGGCTCCTGGTGCCAAGAGTGTTGACTGTGGAGCCAAGCAGACTAAAGCTGTGAACAATCTCAATCTCTTCACCATCCATCCTGATGCTTCCAATTCGTCCAGTGGTGAGAATCTTTGTCTTCTTGACATTGAGCCTCAATCCATATTGAAAGTTGCTGTCCTTGACCCTCTGCAGCAAGCTCTTCAGGTCCTCAGTTTCAGCAAGCAGGGTTGTGTCATCTGCGTAACACAGGCTGTTGATAGATCTTCCACCAATCCTGATGCCACATTTTTCCACATAGAGCCCAGCTTCCCGGATAATCTGCTCTGTATACAGGTTGAAAAGGTATGGAGACAGGATACAACCCTGGCGAACGCCCTTCCCAGTTTTGAACCATGCAGTGTTTCCTTCCTCTGTTCTGATGACTGTCTCTTGGTCCAAGTATAGGTTTTGCTTTAGCACAATCAAGTGTTCTGGGATTCCCATTCTTCTCAGAGTCAGCCACAG
>NW_006399896.1:3898305-3900098 GCF_000299155.1 Elephantulus edwardii
GATTTGGTTTAATTTTCCTCAGCTTCAGCTTGAACTTGCATATGAGTAGTTGGTGGTCTGTTCCACAATCAGCTCCTGGCCTAGTTTTCACAGCTGATAATGAGCTTCTCCAGCAGTTCTTTCCACAGATGTTGCTCAGACGGAGCAGAAACAAATCTTAACAGGTGGAAAAGCAGGACAGCTCAGGGGACCTTAAACACCCCCACCCTCACCCCACTTTACAGGTAATACTGATATCGCTAAGACCGCCTCGAACTCATTCTGGCTCGAAAAGAAAAACCTGTCTACATACCAGTTCTACAGGACACATTCAGCTTCACTCAAGAAACATAACCACTAAACTTAAGAGACTCTGGTCACTGCATAAGAAACTATCAGCAGCTGACATGTTTGGAATCACAGAAGCCAAGGAAGCTTCAGATATAAGCTATTAGTTCAAGGGATGGACAATGGGGATAGATATTGAAAGAAGTGGGTCGAAGTGTATGGGTATCCTGGTGGATGGTGGAGCAGGGAAATAAGCAGGTGAAAGACACATGTGCCAAAGGCAGGAACAACACTGATACTAATGGTTAACTCCACAGTAAGGGATATATCTTTCACTTTCTATAAAATGCTGGTCTGTCTGATACTTCTCTAAATCTGAACATTCAGATTAAGACAGACTAGGAAGAAGGATTGGCCATCTACTTCTGAAATAGCAGGCATCTGAAAATCCTATGTACAACAGAACACATTTAGAATAACAGAAAGGGCAACTGAGGTGGAACTTTCAAGTATGGAAATACAAAGGAAGAGGAACAGTTATAAGCAGACACTAGTGATTGGGACATAGAATGTGAGACTATGAACGTAGAAAAATTAGATATTGTTAAGGAAGAAATGGAACACCTAAATATGGACATAGTAGGCATTGGTGAGATGAGATGGACTGGCATGGGGCATTTTTGAGTCGGATGATTGTATGATATAATACACTGGAGATGAAAAGGTGAGGAAAAATGGAGTTGCTCATAGCTAAGAAAGTAATTTCTAGATCTGTCTTAAAGTACAATATTGTGAGTGACAGGATAATATCCATACACATACAAGGAATTCCAGTGAATACCACTATCATTCAGATATATACACCAACAACCAGAGCCAAGGAAGAGGATATAGAAGATTTCTACCAACTTTTACTGTTGAAGAGCGATCAAACATGCAGTCAAGATGCATTGATAATAATGGGTGGCTGGAATGCAAAAGTTGGGAACAGAGAAGAAGACTCAGTAGTTGGAAAACATGGACTCAGTGACAGAAATGGAGCTGGGGAGAGAATGATTGAATTTTGCACAACCAATGACTTATCCATTGCAAATACATTTTTTAAGAGACATAAACTAAGGTTATATACACAGATTTCACCTGATGGTATCCCTAAGATGGTTAACAATATTACTCTTATTTAAAAACAACAGCACATATATCATTACATAACCTTTGTTTTCCCGGGCCATTCCTTAGTGGAGACAATCAAGTTGTCCTTGTCGCTATGTGCCAACAAATTGACAACTAGTTTCATCTAATTCTTTTTCTGTTTATACTTAGTAATAAAGAGAAGCTCACAATAACAACAATATTAAAGAAATCAGGATATTCGGATGGGCGTGGCATTGAATAATTGAAAAATATGGGACAAATTTGAATGTTCAGATATATTTACTAAACTTTCCTAATTTAGTAAAATAAAGAAATAAAAGAATAAACCTAAGACCACTAAAAAAATAATGAAAAATTATTGTTTCTTTTCT
>NW_006399896.1:3900782-3910022 GCF_000299155.1 Elephantulus edwardii
CTGCTCTGTTCTGTGCCAATCACACTGCCTCTGACACATCCACCCTCATTACCCCAGTCATTGAATCAATCCACCTCATATATCAGAGTTCTGCCTGATATAAAACAGTTCCCAGTTCCAGGGAATGAAGGGATGAGGATTAAATGAAGATACAGAGAGACTATCACCAATAGCAAGTCTTGATTCTCTAGACCAAGTATATATAGGTTTCTAGAAACATGCCTGCAGGGGTAATCACATTATCTCTTATCTGTCCTAGATGTTTACTGTCAGGTCACACATTCCCAGACCTCAACACAGAACAAAGATATCCCATTCCTCAATTCTGAGACTTTTGGTCACTCCCTGTTCATTAGCATCCTGCTTCCTTAAGTTGTTTACTGCCAAGCAGATGTTCTAGCCAAGATGGAATCAGTCATACTGGTTTTACAATGCATTGCTAATTGTGCTTTGCAAGTTAGCCAGGCCCCCAACACTCATAGAGGTGTCTTCCTCTCCTGTGCTATCCTTCCACCCTCCTAAGCATGATGTCCTTCTCCAATGATTGGTTCCTCCTTACAACATGTCCAAAGTATGTCAGACAAAGCTTCAGAATCATTCCCTCCAAAGAGAAGCCTGGTTTAACCCTCTCTAGCACAAACCTGTTCTTCTTCTTAGCAGTCCATGATATATATTCAATGCTCTTCTCCAGCACCACAGCTCAAAGGCATGATGATTACATATTATATAATGTTATATCTTTATAAATATATGTTTATTAGTATAAATCAGTGCACTCACTGATACCTCAAAACTACATCTTCTCTCTTCTTCACTTCCCCCTACCCCCCTTGAGTTTCTGTATATGTTTTACTAATTAACCTTCTGTTTTAACAATACTTGTCTTACATAGTAATGGTTTTTATGAGACTGCTGTAATTCAGTCAGCATAATGTTCTCCAGACTCTCCCAAGTTACAAAGTATTGTATGAAACACAATGTGAATAAAGAATAGTGTGGAATATAATGTATATGAACTTAGTAAGCAAAAAAGTTAAAAAAAAAATAAGGTAAAAAAAGAATCTCAAAAAACAACTCTATCGCCCCACCCTTTTCTTGAACTGATTCCTTTCCTATCCTTGCAGCTCAATTAACATCATCACCATAGGCACATTTGTCCACACCAGAAGTCTGAGAATCCTCTAGAATCACCTTTCTTCTCTATTTTTCTATATAAAATGAGTCAATTGTTAATTTTTCCAATTTTTCCTTCTGGTTAGTCTCTCCCTTTCTTTCTATCCATATTAATTTATCTCTATTTAGATCCTTTTAAACTCTCATTGAAACTATTGAAACAGCTCCTAATTTTCTCCTTTTCCTTGTCCTTCCTTCTTCAGCTCCTACCAAATGACGGTGTGAATCCTTACCAGAATGTTCTATGTGAATATAAATTTGCCCTTGTGAGTGTTATGCATATAGCATTCACTGGTCTTGGGTGCAGCCTCTGCAAATATCACAGTCCTAGCTTCCCACCACTCTTCTTCCATTCACCTTGAACTTAACAGTCTCTGAAAACGTAACAGTAAATGTTCCATCTCCCATGCTATTTCACAGCTCAGTACCTCTGCTAATACTGTATCCTCTGCCAGAAATGCTCTTAGCAGCTCTAGAGCTTAGGCAACACTTCTGATCTTTTAAAACTCAGTGTAGGAATGCCCTCCTCCAGTCTTTCTTGATGGAAAAACCAAGCTGGTTATGCACCTTTCTGTGGTGCTCTACAATGCCTGGGGTCTCTCTTTAAAACAACACTTACCACATAACATCAGAATCTTTATGTTGTTATCTAGTCAGACTCTCAAAGGTGAAAAGCTGAAGTACTTGCCAACAAGCTGATTCTGACTCAGCAAACTGATGGGCCAGAGTAGGATTGTGTTCCACAGGTTTTTCAACTATTGTGATGTTTTAGAAACAGATTGCCAAATCTTTATTCTAGTCATCTTGGTGTCAGTTAGAACTGACAATCTTTTAATTAGTAGTTTGGGGCTAAACACTTTTGTGACCAGGACCAGATTAAGCTATATGAGTTCCCTAAATACAGATAATGTGTAGGGTCCTCTCCTCTACTTATTCACACCCTTCAATAAGATATGATACATACACGTGGGTCTTAGCTATTTATGGTGCAACTACTTTTAAAACTGTAGTAATCAAATGCACCTGGTATGGTATGTATCATTTTTACAGAATTAGATATACTGGACCATAATTTAATTAGAAGATATAAGATTAAAATCTTTTTTAAAAATATCTATTCCAACTTTTAGAGCTAATTTTGTAGAGTGACAGGATATATGATCAATATCCAAAAATCAGAGGGATTCCTCTACAATAACAAAGAGAACCCAGAGAAGGAAACCAAGAAAGCAATAACATTTACAATAGCCAACCACAAATTGAGATACTTAGGAGTGAACCTAACTAGAGACACAAAAGACCTACACAAAGAAAACAGTTCTGCAAGACACAATAAAAGAACTAAAGAAATAGGAAAATGTGCCCTTGTTCATGGGTAGAAAGACTCAATATTGTGAAAATGACAAACCTACCAAAAGCAATCTACAAATTCAACACAACCCCAGTGCAGATACCAAATTCATTTTTAAGGCGAACAAAAGCAAAATTGTCAAGATTATTTGGAGAGGAAAGAAACCCCAATTGAGCAACACACTTCTGAGAAACAAAAATGAAATGAGAGGCATAGCACTCCCTAATCTCAAAACAGACTAGACCGTGGTAGTAACCAAAACAGTATGGTATTGGTACAATGACAGGCACATAGACTAGTGAAACAGAACTGAGAACCCAGAAATAGACCCAGCTTTCTATGGTTAACTGATACTCGACAAGGAAATAAAACCTACCGAATGGGAAAATGACAACCTCTTCAATAAATGGTGCTGACAAAACTGGACTTTTACCTGCAGAAAGCTGAAACAGGATCCACATCTCACACCACATACAAAAATCAACTCAAGATGGATCAGAGACCTGGAACTAAAGCCCAAACCCATTAAGTTCATAAGAGACAAACAAGGATCAAGCTTAGAAAGCCTAGTCTATGGTATAAAGAGACTACCGAATACAGTCAGAAATGCACAATATGAACAGGATAAAATTAATGAATGAGACCTTCTGAAGATTAAATCCTTGTGTTCATAAAAAACCTTTTCCAGCAGGGTGAAAAGAAAACCTACCAATTGGGAATAAATATACGACAATACCATCTCAGACAAGAGTCTCATAACAGAAGTTTATAGAATATTCCTGGGCCTCCACAAGAAAAAGACGGATAATCTAATTACAAAATTGGCAAAAGACATGGAACAAATTTTTACAGAGGAAGACATAGCCATCAGACACAGGAAGAAATGCTCCAAATCACTGGCAATAAGAGAGACACAAGTCAAAACCACATTAAGATACCATCTTGCTCCAGTAGTACTGTCAAAGTTTAACAGGACAGCAAGTAATAAATGTTGGAGAGGATGTGGTGAGATAAAAACTCTTATGCATTGTTGGTGGGATTGTTAAATGGTACAGCCACTCTGGATGGCAGTTTGGTGCTTTCTCAAAAGGCTGAACATAGAAATTACAAATGGCCCAGCGATTCTATTGCTTGGAATATACCCCTCAAAAAATGAGAACTGAGGCTCAAATGGAGTCTTGTACTAAAGTTTATAGAAGGGTTGTTCACCATTGCTGTAACATGGAAATAGCCCCAATGTTGAACCACAAAGAATTAATTGAGAAATTGTGGTACATTCGTACAGTGGAATACTACACAGCATGAAGGAAAAATAATGTTGTAAATTATTACTTAACTTGGGAGGGACTGGAGAGCATTACACTGAGTGAACTGCCTCAGTCCCACAAGGACAAGTACTGTATAAAACCATTATTGTAGAATGAGTATGAGGCTCCAATTGGGGGGAGGGTGGAAGCAGAGGGGTGAGGATGGATGGGGGCTGTTAATTATATGGTTGCACAATTTGATGTGTGGGATGGTAAAGGAAAGGGGAAGTACCTTTTTGAAAAACGATGTATTCAAACTTTATAAATAAATATAAAAAATATCTATTCCACATATTCTATATTAAATGAAAATGGTCTATGAATTTAATTGTTTCAGCAGTCAGTATAAAATTCTGTTCTCTAAGAACATAGCATTTATTTTCATCAATTTGATTTAAGCTATTTGTACTTTAATTTTGTTGCTTGTTTGATTATGAATGAGATGTCATAGAAAAAATTTGATATCAAATTATAATTAATTTATAAGCAACTACTTATTTTTAAAGAGATATTTTAACTCTTAACATATTATAATTAAAACATCTCATTTTCAATCTTACAATTTTTTAAAAAAATTATTTTATAATAATTATGCTGCCCAACAACAACAACAATATACAGTAGGGGAAATGAATTGAGGCTTTCTGAAATCATGGCTGTACTCGGAAGTGTTTTTGTTTTTCGTTTTTTGGTTTATTTTTAATCTCCTTAGTTTTTATTGTGATCATTACAATTCAGGTACAATCAAAAAGAAATTTCAACAATAGGAAATACACATTGCATTTTATCTTTTATTATGGAATAATATGTGCCTATATTAGTAATTTTTTAAATTCTTTAAATGTTCTTATATAAAAATGAAATTACATCACCTTTTTTTAAATTACATTTTGCATGTTGTTGTTGTTAAATACTATCAAGTCAACTATTAATACTCATAATGACCCTGTGAATAAGAGATCTGAACCTTGTCCTGTCCTATGCCATCTTTATGATCTTTGTCAGGTTCCTGTCCATTGTTGTGACATTTTATCTTGTTGAATGTTTTATTCTCTTTAGCTGATCCTCTATCTTTACCAGAATGATGTCTTTCTCCAAGGACTGATTCTTCCTGAAAATATGTCCAAAGTAACTGAGACAAAGTTTCACTCTATGAACACTCTAGTTACACTTCCTTCAAGACAGATTTGTTTGTTCCTTTCACAGTACATGGGATATTCAATATTTCTTGTCAACACCGCAATTAACAAGATCCTATTTACGCTTAGCTCAGAATAAGTCTGCATTAAGCTTAGATCAGGATACGTCTGTATTAATTTTTCAAATGTCTTTATGCATTTTTCATCAAATACACATTTCATCAGATACACATTGTTAAGGAAGGAAAAGTGGTTTGAAAGACTACCATACATTTCTCTCCTTTATATTAAAAGTCTAGTGGGTTAATGACTATGTAGTATGTGGTTGCATACACTAAACTGATCTCCAGTGTTCAATAAACACTTTTGAAGCACTTCTATAATTTATGCAATGGTGAGCTGTTTGATGATCATTATTTAGTGGTACGTGTTTTGCTTTCAAAATGTAAAAACATCTTCTCTTAATTATGTTGTTGTTGTTGTTGTTATGTGCCATCAAGTAGTTTGCTACTCATAATGACATTTGCTTTGAAATCCATCATATCCTGAGCCAGTTTCATTGTCCCTGACACACCTAACCCCATTATTCCAATTTCTGGGTAAATCCGTCTCTTCCAGGGTCTTCCTCTCTTATGCTGTCTCTCCATCCTTCCAAACATGATGTCCTTCCAAGCACTAGTCCCTCTAGCCACATGCCCAAAGTATGTGATACGGACCTTCAAAATCCTTGCCTCAAAAGAGCAACTTGGTTTCACCCTCTCGCTCTTGGAACCAGCATTAAAGAAATAAAAAGACTAATTGCATTAGGAAAATCTTCTCTCAGGGACTTCTCCAGAGTGCTAAAGAACAACGATGTCAGACTAAAGACTAAGTTGGACCTGATCCAGGCAATGGTCTTGCAATTGCTTGTTCATATCAGAGAGCTGGAGAATGACTAAAGAAGACAGAAGAAGAATAGATGCCTTTGAATTGTGGTGCAGCAGGGGAGTATTGAACATGCCATGGACTTCCAAGAGAACAAACAGCTTTGCCCTTAATTATGTACATAACTGTTAATGACTAGTAGATATTTATGCATGCCTTTAAATTTACTCCTAAATCTTGGAGAGCTGGACTTTTCCCATAAAAAATGCTGAAATATATTATTCCATGTAATCAACAAAATATATACTCTAGTGTTTGTATTTGTTAATGTTTTCAGTGTCTCTTTTCACTTTTTAAAGATGATCATCAGCAGTATTTGTATCTCTTTTAGAATCTGTGTATGATTCTAGGAATACACTAATTGCTAGTTCTTGACTTCCTAATGTGCATTAGAAAAACAGTATACTTGGCTATTACCTAAATATGTTTAAGAATTGTTTTTTAATTTTTTCTCTTTTTTTAGAAATAATCTTTTTATTTTAATTGTCATTTTAACAAAAGTTTACAGAAAAGTTAGATATTCATTCATTCATTGTTGCACATTTTACCCCCCTCCCTCCCTCCCCCTTCCCCAAGTTGACTTTTTTCTTTTCATTAGATTATTTACAAAATTCTACTACAAATTCAAACAAATTCTTTCTTTCAATTTACCTCACATCCCCCCTCCCAACAAATTGTACAACCCAATGATTAATCCCTTCTTCCCCCTACACATCCACATCCCTCTGCTTCCAGCCTCTCTGACCCCTCCTGGATCCTTATACTCATTCTATAATAACAGTCTTATACAATATTTATCCTCGTGGGACTGAGTTAATTCACTCAGTAAAATGCTCTCCGGTCCCTCCCAAGTTAGGTAATAATTTACAAAGTTATTGCTCCTGCATGCTGAATAGAATTCCATTGTGTGAATTTACCATAATTTTTTTAATGTGTTTCATTGCCGGTGAGTTGAAACTGACATATAGAACCCTCCAATGGGTTCCCAAGGAATCACATGAGAGATTACTCAACATTTTCCTAAGAAGCCACTGGTGAATGTGAGCCACCAGACAGGCACTGCTTTTGGGTCATTATCACAACCACCTATGGACTACACCACCAAGGCTCTCTCCATCACTTACTAGAGACAGCACAAAATGTTTAAAGTAATTGAACAGTTGTTGTTGTTGTTGTGGTGTGCCATCAAGTCAGACGGACCCATAGCAAGTCTTCAGAGACAGTAATCACATGGGAGGATATATCTCATCCTTCTCCTGTGGAGTAGCTAGTGGAATTGAACTGGATGGCTTCAGATTTCCAGCACTGATTCTTACCACAGTAGGAAAAATAAAGCAAGTGTCCATACAACAATCTGTTGTGCAATGTCTGACACAATGAAGAAAATGTACAACACATGACATGAGTATTCATAACTTTCTAATCTTTCTCTTGCATGTCTTAATAATTCCCTGATATGTTGGCAGCATTGTCAAAGTACCAGCTTCTGCATTTAGCAAAACTAGTTTTGAAAACTTCACATAAATAATGAAGCACTCAGTTTTCCATTTATTCACTAATATGGATTTTGAAGCTAGTAAATGCGATAAATTGTATGACAAGTTGTTCTTCTCTTGGAAATCAATATCTGTGAAAAACTGAATTGTGTATATCCACTCCCTAAAAAATATGAGTGATAATTCTGTTTTATATGCAACGTGGAAATTATACAATGATCTGTCATGCTCTGATAAACCAATCAATATTGTAACACATTAAGTGTAGGGTGCAGTATTTTTTAATCATCTCTCAACACTTACATGATGTTAAAGGACCTTTCTTTGAGGTGCTTCCTGCAGCATCATTTACTTTACAAATCATTAAAGGAGAGAGAAACAAATAGAAAGATAGACTTCAGTACCACCTACAAAGAAACACTGAGAATAGAGCTCATACTTTAGATCTAACTTCCTGTACTGGAAAACACCTGGACGTAGGAGAAAACCCAAATACATGAAGACCTTCAATAAATAGCAGGCGCTGAGAAAATACACAAAGAACCTCATTCTGAATCAAGAGAGAGAGAGAAATTATTTCTTATAGCTGACATTACAAATATGATTTCTATCCTCCCATACAGTTAGAGAATGAATTTTCCATTTTCTAAGGTCATCTACCAGTGGTGTTCCTGTTATAGTTGCATAAGATAACTATGTCAGTATCTTTAAACAATATTTATTTGACCTGTATTATAAAAATAAAATGTGAACTGAACTGTGCAGACAAACCAAAATACAGAGCTATAATTATTTCACTAAACATAGTTGATAGAACCCTATCATTTTTTTTAATTCTTCACATACTATATTTAGATATGTATTGTTCTTTTCTATGTTAACATGTTTTAGGACATATTTGCTAAAAATTCAGTCAAACTAAGCAACAATTCAAGTAAACCCTCAAAATATCCATTTTAGAAGTACTCAAATACTTTGTTATTTATAAAAAATTTAATCCATCCGATGTACAACAGAACACATGTAGACTAACAGAAAGGGCAACTGAGGTGGAGCTTTCAATTATGGAATTAAAAAGGAAGAGGAGCAGTAGTAAGCAGACCCTAGTGATTGGGACATGGACTGTGAGAACCATGAATGCAGGAAAATTAGACGTTGTTAAGGAAGAAATGGAATGCATAAATATTGATATACTAGTCATTGGGGAGGTGAGATGGACTGGCATGGGTCATTTTGAGTCAGTTGATTGTATGACATAATACTTTGAAGATGAAAAGGTAAGGAAAAATGGAGTTGCTTTCACAGTTAAAAAAGCCATTGCTAGATCCGTCTTGAAGTACAATATTTTGAGTGAGAGGATAATATCCATACACATACAAGGAAGGCCAGTGAATACCACTAAAATTCAGATATATGCACCAACAACCAGAGCCAAGAAAAAGGAAATAGAAGATTTTTACCGACTTTTGCAGTCAGAGATTGATCGAACATGCAATCAAGATGCTTTGAAAATAATGGGTGACTGGAATGCAAAAGGTGAGAACAGAGAAGAAGAATCAGTAGTTGGAAAATATGGTCTTGGTTACAGAAATGGAGCTGGAGAGAGGAGGACTGAATTTTACACAATCAATGACTTATTCATTGCAAATGTTTTTAAGAGACATAATGCAGGTTATATACATGGATTTCACCTGATAGTATGCATAGGAATCAGATTGATTACATCTGTGGAAATAACTGCTGGAGAAGCTCATTATCAGCTGTGAAAACTAGGCCAGGAGCTGATTGTGGAACAGACCACCAACTACTCATATGCAAGTTCAAGCTGAAGCTGAGGAAAATTAAACCAA
>NW_006399896.1:3911911-3921386 GCF_000299155.1 Elephantulus edwardii
ATGCAGGAGAGGAAGGCCCTCTATAAGGTGGATTGATTCAGTGACTGGGGTAATTGGGTGGGTGTATTGGAGATGGTGCAATTTGCACAGGACAGAGCAGAGTTTAGGGCTGTTGTACATAGGGTCGCTATGAGTCGCAAGCGACTCAATGGCACATAACAACAATAACATCAATTGTTATAGAGACACAGCATCAATAGAACGCAAAACAGTTTTCAAATCCTAATGTCCCCCATTAATTTGTCTTCATTAGTTAAGTCAAAGCCATGTTTCCAGTTGCAATATGAAAATATATAATCTCTTTAAGTTCAAATATTTTTATGTTAATAAGCCATGTTTTAATTGTGTCTATTCCCCAATCAGCAATAAAATTATTTAGGATTAAATGGATTGCAATTAAAACAGCATATGGTTTCAGCTGATAGAATGCATATAAGCCAGTCTTTCTTATAAATGTCACCAATAGCTTTATAATTAGAAAAATATTGTAACAAAACCTTGATTGCTTGTGGTTGTTTGCTTTCTTTGAATTAACTTTGACTCATAGTGGCTCAATGTACAACAGAATGAAACTTTGCCTGATCCTGTAACATCCTTACAAACTCTCGTGCATCCATTATTCCAGTTCTTATGTCGATTCATCTCATCTCCTTTGTCAAGTATGTTCTCCTTTTCCAGGAGGTCACACCTATTTGTTCATCCACACAAAATTTTCCACATCAGTCTTTAAATGATCCAATGTGGTCTTGACAATCACTTGGCATTCTTTTGAGCCACTTACTTAAATAATATGAAGATAAATTACTACACAAAGCAGGGCTTGCATTTCTGTTATTTACAAAATTACTGCAGATGCAACAATTTCAGATTCTACAATAGCTTCACTTTCTACACCATTATTAACTTTTTTTAACTACAACAAGGAATAGACTTTAGAATTCAGATTAAATTATTTTATGTTCATTATTAGTAATTTCAACATTAGTGAGAGTAGTATAACAATTTGCAACCAGTTACTTGAATATTCAGCAGAAGAACTGTTTCAATTTATCACATTTTGAGATTAATGTTGAGTTTGGAATATGTTTCAAAATAAAACAAATTCTTTTCTTTCAATGAAAGGATTATTTTTATAAAATATATTTTTTCCTTTTTTTGTATCACACTTTACTTAGTTTATGTAATTTCATTTGTCCTAGATATAAAATTAAGTCATTTAAAATATTTGTATCTAACATAGAAAATAAATACAAATCATTGGGAATAAATAGAATTTATGAAACAGAATTTTAAATGAATACCAAGACATCAACATAAAAATGTAGATTTGAAAATTATTTAGTAAAACTATTTATTTAGAACATGTAGTTTTTGGTTCTTCAGGTCTGCAGTAGTCAAAATTATTACTTAGAAGACAGAAATTATGCAGTTTATTTATTTGGCATATAGTAATTTTCAGGAGGAGTATACAGAGTCATGGAACCAAAAGGAATTGACTGACACAGAAGAATTTCATGAAACAACATATGAGCAAGAGCTCGTGGTGATGAAGGAATAAATTCAAGCTTCTCTTAAAGAATTGGCATCAAACAAAAACCCAGAAATTGAAAGCATACCAATTGACATATTTCAACAAACAGAAACCCGGCCCTGGATGCACTCACCAAGCAAGTTGTGCCAAGAAATCTGGAGGACAACTATCTGACCAACTGACTGTAAGAGATCTATATTTATCCCCATTCCAAGGAAAGATGACCTGACAGAGTGCAGAAATTATCAAACTATCATTAATATCAGATGCAAGCAAGATTCTAATGAAAATTATCCAAAAATGACTGGAACAGCTCATCAACAAAGAATTTCCACATGTGCAAGCTGGGTTTAGAAGAGGCAGTGGTACTGGGAAAATTATGGCTAATGTTAGATGGATCTTGGTTGAAAGTTGAGAATACCAAAGAAATGTCTATCTGTCTTTCATTGACTATGCAAAGGCCTTTGACTGTGTGGATCACAACAAACTGTGGCTGACTCTGAGAAGAATGGGAATAGCCAGAAGAGTTTATTGTGATTATGCCAAACCTGTACTTGGACCAGGAGGCAGTCATCAGAACAGAGGAAGGAAAAATTGCATGGCTCAAAATCAGCAAGGATGTACACCAGTATGTGTCTTGTCTCCATAACTTTTAAATTTTTATTTAGAACAGGTCATCCAGAAGGCTGGGCTGTATGAGGAGGAGTGCAGCATCAAGATTGGAGGAAGACTCATCAACAACCTGAGTTATGCAGATGACACAACCTTGCTTTCTGAAACTGACATGGACCTCCAGAAGGTCAAGAACTTCAGCCTTAAATATAGAGTGAAGCTCAACATCAAGAACACAAAGGTTCTAATCACTGGACTGACTGTCAACATGATGATAGATGGTGAAGAGATTGGGATTGTTAACAACTTTCATTTATTTGGCTCCACAATCAACACTCTTGGTACCAGCAGTCAGGAAATCAAAATATAAATTGCATTGCAAAAGTCTGCTGTCAGGGACCTCTCCAGAGTACTAAAGAACGACAGTGCCACTCTGGAGACTTAGATACACCTGATCCAGGCCATAGTCGTCACAATTACTTGCTATGCATCAGAAAGCTGGACAATGACTAGGGATGATAGAAATATAATTGATGCCTTTGAGCTGTGATGCTGGAGAAGAGTATTAAATGGACTGTCAGGAGAAGAAACAGGTTTATCCTAAAAAGGATGAAACCATGCTGTTCCTTGGAGGCAGGGATTTTGAAGCTTCGTGTGACACACTTTGGGCGTGTTGCAAGGAGAAAACAGTCCTTGGAGAGGGACATCATGCTTGGAAGGATGGAGGTACAGAAAAAGAGAGGGAGACACTTGATGAGATGGATTGATTTAGTGACTGGTGTAGTGGGGTTAGATGTGTCAGAGACAGTGAGGTTGGCACAAGATACAGCAAAGTTCAGAGCTGTTGTAATAGGGTCACTAAGAGTGGAAAGAAACTTGATCAGACATAACAACAATAATAAATGTCCGTGGGTCTTTATAAAATATCTAGAAATATTTTTGTCTAAATAATACCTGAAAACTAGCTCACTCTTTTACCACCATTTGATATTAGTTATTTATATTACCACTGAAACCCAGTAAGAAACAATGAAATATACTAATACAAAGGTATGACCGACGTAAATACAAGTGTATGTTCAATTTGAAGAAGCATTTTATATATTTTGGAAAGACCAAAATAAATCAGATAAACTGATTTGTTCAATGAGAAAGATGATCAATGAAAAAGAACTAAGAACTGGATGTGAAAGTGTATTTGGTTGATTAGAAATGAAATGGAAAATATAATTTTTATTTTATATAAAATTTATAAAATATATATTTTTTGAGTCCTCAACTCTCATAAAGATAGGTACAACAATAACACCAGTTTTTAGTCCACCAGTTTGTATTGTATAATTTTTTTATTTTAATTGTGACTTTAATGAAAGTTTATAGAAAAGTTAGATTTTTATTCATTCATTGTTACATATTTTACCCCCTCCCTTCCTTCCCCCTTTCTCAGTTCACTTTTAAAAAATGTTCATTGTTGCACAATTACCTCCCCCCAGTCTGCTTTGCAATGTACCTCTTATTCTGAGCCGTTGTTGTTCATATTATACCTAATCATATTTTTAAAAAATTCTTTCCTTCATCTGTTCCAATGCAATGGTCATTATCTCATTATCTGTCCACTCTTATCCTATTCTCCTCCCAACCTCCCCATGTCAGACCTGCTTTATAAAAACGGTACTATGCAGTATTTGTCCTTTTGTGATTGAGATATTTCACTCAGCATGATGTCTTTCAGGGTCCTCCATGGTGTGTAATGTTTTATGAGCTCATTATTTATCTGGGCAGCATTCCATCATATGAATATAGATTTTCTATCCATTCATTTGTTGATAGGCATTTCAGTTGATTCCATCTCTGCTATTGTAAATAACACAGCAATAAACATGGATGTGCATATGTCTGTTTGGATGATGATTCTGGTTTATTTAGAGTATATTCTCAGTAGTGGAATTGCTGACTCAAATGGTATTTCTATTTGCAACTTTTTGAGAAAACACCAAATGCCTTCTATTGTAGTTGTAGCATTTTACACTCTCACTAACAGTGAATAAGGGTTCAAATCTCACACTCCCATTAAAAGTGAATAAGGGTTCCAGTTTATTGTTTGTTGCTCTGTTGAATTTTGCTGTTGTTACTGTTGTTGTTGTTGATGTGTGCTGTTGAGTCACTTGCAACTCATAGCAACCCTAGGTACAATAGTCTTGAAATCTGTTCTGTCCTGTGCCAACCTTATTGTATCTGACACACCTACCCCCATTACACCAGCCACTGAATCAATCCATTTCATTGAGGGTCTTCCTCTCTTGCACTTTCCTTCCATCCTTCCAAGCATGATGTCCCTCTCAAAGGACTGGTCCCTCCTTGTAACATGCTTAAAGTATGTCAGATGAAGCCTCAGAATCCTTACCTCCAAGGAGCAGCCTGGTTTCACCCTCTCCAGGATGAACCTGTTTGTTCTCCTGACATTCCATTCAATACTCTTCTCCAGTACCACCACAGATCAAAGGCGTAAATTCTCTTTCTATCATCCCTAGTCATTGTCCAGCTTTCTGACACATTGCAAGTCATAAGGTGATATCGTACAGATGTCTTATTTGTATCTCTCTGATAGCTAGGTACCAGTTTCTTTGCTCAACTCAATGGCAGTCAATAATACCATATAAGGGAAGTGAGCCATTTGTGATAAGGCCTTCTATTTAAAAACTCATTAAAACCCTAGGACCTCTCTTGTCCTCAGGTCTGATTTAAATTGTTGTTTGGGGGTTTTTTTGGTGTGTTTTTGTTTTTGTTTTTTGGTCAAACTTTCTTCTACGTGGTATAGTACTGGTCTGTGCATTGCTGTACAAGGCTAACTCGTGGTTGCTGTGATGCTAAACACTGTGACACCAATATGCCAAATGTGATAATGGTTATCCAAGTTGGACAGCGTTTTGTGGGCTTCCCAATTAAAACAAGCTTGGGAGCAGGAGTGGCATCCACTTCTGAAATGGCTTGGCTCCGGAAATGAACAGTGCTCAGGTTTTTCATTGATGGGTTGCTTAGAGTCATATATGACTTGATGGCACTTAACAACAACAACAACACACACACATATAAATTATATACGTATATATAAAACACATTATATTAATGATTGAGACAGATAACAGTTTTAGTTTGCTGGCTCCACTGTCAATACTCTAGATAATAGCAGCCAGGAAAGCAAGAGATGAATTGCATTGGGAAAGTCAGCTATGAGGGACCTCTCAAGAGTACTGAAGAGCAACGATGCCAGGCTGGAGACTAAGGTGCACCTGATCCGGGTTGTAGTCTTCACAATTACGTGCTATACATTGGAGAGTTGGACAGTGACTCAGGATGATAGGAAGAGAATTGATGCCTTTGACCTGTGGTGTTAGAAAAGAGTGTTGAATATACCATGGACCGCTAGGAGAACAAACAGGTTTGTCCTGGAGAGGGTGAAGCCAGAATGCTCCTTGGAGGCAAGGATACTGAAGCTCCATCTGACATAATTTGGGCATGTTGCAAGGAGGGACAGGTCCTTGGAGAGAGACATCATGTTTGAGGAGTGAAGGGGTGTCTCAAGAGAGGAAGGCCTTCAATGAGATGGATCGATTTTGTGATTGGGGTGGTGGGAATGAGTGTGCTGGAGACGGCGAGGTTGGCACAGGATAGAACGATGTTTATGGCTCTTGTTACATAGGGTCGCTATAAGTCACAATCGACTTGGTGGTACATAGCAACAACAACATATAAAACACAGTGTAAAATAGAAATCAAAACTTACTAGATGTGTAGATCAAATTTTACTTGTTGCTAGGTGCTATCAAGTGAAAAACAGATTAATACCTTGCCCTGTCTTACACTATCCTAACTATCTCTGCCATGCTTAGATCCATTGTTGTACTCACTGTTAATGCATCCCACTATTGATCCTTCTCTCTTTCACTGACTCTCCACTGTTCCAGGCATGATATTTTTTACAAGGAATAGCTCCTCCACAAGAAAGCCGAAATACTTTAGATGAAATTTCACCCTGCTTACTTCTAAGTGATACTTGCCCCAAAGTGTATTTTCTTGTTCTTTTGGCAGTCCAGTACTCTTTACCAACATTACAATTCAAAGGCACTCTTTTTAGCACTTCCTTCATTATTGTTCACATGCATATGAAGCAATGAAAAATACCATGGCTTGTATCAGAAACACCTTAGTCTTTAACATCGCTTTCCTTTGGTACCTTAAAGAGGTTCTTGACAACAATTTTGTCTAATGAAAAAAGTGTTTTCATTCCCTGGCTAATGCTACTATAGATGTTGATTGTTGATCACAATAAAGTGAAATCTCTGATAATTTCAATCTTTTCTCTATCTCTAATGATGCTACACATTCATCCAGTTGGGTGGATTTTGCTGTTTGATGTTGAGATGTAATCCACATGAAATATGGCAATCTTTGAGCTTCATCAGTAAGTGCTTAAAATCCCTTCACTTACTGCAAAGGTTGTTTTATGTTATCTGCACAGCAAAGGTTGTCAGTGAGTCTTCCTCCATTCTGGATGCTACATTCTTTATTTTTATTTTTATTTTTTTTTTACATTCTTGTTCACACATTCCAGCTCTCAAATAATTTGCTCAGCAATCATATTCAATAGTTATGAATAAAGAACACCCAGTTTTCTTGATGTAAAACATATAGTGTCATTCTCCAGTTCCTTATATTCAAACTACTATTTATTTATTTAATTATGTACAGAATTCATATAAGAACAAGTGTTCTTCACATTCTTTATAATATCATCCACAATTTATTATGATTCACACAATGAAATGCATTTGTATAATCAATAAAACATAGGCAAACATCTTTATGGTATTATCTGCTTTCAGCCAGGATGTGTGATATCAGCAAAGATAGGCTTTCATTCTATGATCTCTTATGAATATAACTTGAATGTCTAAAAGTTGTCCACGTATTAATCCAGCCAATTTTTAATCATCTTCAGTAAAGTTTTACTTGCATGTGATATTGTCTATACTGTTATTGTTGTTATGTGTTGTTGATCCACCTGTGTCTCATAGTGACCCCATGTACAACAGCCCTAAATCCTGCTCTATCCTGTGCCAACTTCACTGTCTCCAACACACCCACCACAATTACCCCAGTCACTGAATCAATCCATCTCATAGAGGATCTTCCTCTTCTGTGCTGTTCCTCTATCCTCCCAAACATGACTCCCCTCTCCAAGGACTGGTCCCTCCTTGCAACGTGTCCAAAGTATGTCAGATGAAGTCTCAGAATCTTGCCTCCAAGGAGCAGTCTGGTTTAACCCTTTCTCGGCTGAATCGTTCACTTTCTTAGCAGTACATAGTATGTTCAGTACTCTTCCCCCAGCACCACAGCTCAAAGGCATCAATTCTCCCTCTGTCCTCCCTAGTAATTGTCCAGCTCTCTGATGCATATCAAGTGACTGAAAAGACCATGGCCTATATCAGGCATACCTTAGTCTCCAGTGTGACACTGTTGCTCTTAAGTACTTTGGAGAGGTCCCTAACAGCAGACTTTCCCACTGCAGTATGTCTTTTAATTTTTCTGGCTGCTGGTGCCAAGAGGGTTGACTGTGGAGCCAAGCAAACTAAAGCTGTTAACAATCTCAATCTCTTCACCATCCATCCTGATTCTATCAATTGGCCCAGTGGTAAGAATTTTTGTTTTCTTGATATTGAGCCTCAATCCATATTGAAGGCTGCAGTCCTTGACCTTCTGCAGCAAGTACTTCAGTTCCTCTTCAGTTTCAGCAAGCAGGGTTGTGTCATCCTACAGATTGCATAACACAGATTGTTGATGAGTTTTCCTCCAATCCTGATACTATATTTCTTCTCATAGAGTCCAGCCTCCTAGACAATCTGTTTAGCATATAGATTAGAAAGGTGTGGAGACTTCATGCTTGGAAGGTAGAGGAACAGTGTAATTAATTAATTTTGAAGCAGGGATGGCATCCACTTCTGAATTAGCTTGCCTCCAGAAACTCTATACACCTGGAGAAATGATGAAAGTTTTACAAGTGTTCATGTCTTTTGTTCACAGGGTTTCTATGAGTTGTCTACGATTTGATGATACTTAACAACATAGAGAGAGCTCTTTTGGCCTAGTAGATAGAAAGTTATGCCACCAAACCAAAGGTGGGTGATTTTAATCTATTTCCCTTAGGACTGGTTTGTCAAACATTCTTCTAAGTGGTATAGCACTGGTCTGTGTATTGCTTTACAGAGGTAACTCGTGGTTGCTGTGATGCTAAACACTGTGACAGTGATGTGCCAAATGCGATAATAGTTACCCATGGTGGACAGTGTTTGGTAGAGCTCCCAGATTAAAACAAGCTTGGAAGCAGGAGTGGCATCCACTTCCGAAATAGCTTGCCTCTGGAAACCCTATGAACTTGGAGAAATTATGAAAGTCATACAAGTGTTTAGGTCTTTTGTTCATAGGGTGCTATAAGTCATCTATGATTTGAGAGCACTTAACAAGAACAACAACAGCTAGCTACACATCTGCGTGTTAGAAAATGAATAAGGATCATATAAGAAGAACTGAAGCCTTTGAGTTGAAGTGTTGGAAAAGAGTACTAAATATCTCATAACATCCCAAAAGAACAAACAGATATGTCTTGGAGAAAGTACTATAAGGAGTGCTCTTGAGATGATAAAGCTTTGTCTCACATTTTGGGAGCATGTTTTTAGGAAGGTCTATACCTTGGAATAGAACATCATACTTGAAAAGGTGGAAAGGCAGTGAAAGAGAGAGGGAGATCTTCAACGATATGGATTACACGATGTCTGTAGCAATGAGTTTGACTATTATAGAGATGATGATAATGGCACAGGATAAGAAAGGGTTCAGATATGCTATTCAGATAATCACCATGAGTCATACTCAATTTGACAGCACATAACAATAACATATTACATAAAGTGATATGAATGTAATATGATGTTATTGTTGGGCACTATTGAGTGAAGTACAACTCATAACAACCCTGTACAGCTCTGTACCCTTTCCTACCCTGCACTATAATCATCATCACTGACGTACTTGAGCCCTTTTCAGCCACGATTGCATTAATCTCTCACTGGCAGTATTCTTCTCCTTCATTGAACTTATATTTTTCCAAGCATGATGTCCCTATCAAAGGAATAACCTAGCAACCCATCCAATGAATGAGGAATGAAGCTTGACCATCCTTGCCTACAAGGAGCATCTGGTCATCATTTTTTAAAGACATAACTCATTTTTTTGGCATACCATGGAGTACTCAATATTCTTTTCTAGCACCATAAC
>NW_006399896.1:3925631-3927520 GCF_000299155.1 Elephantulus edwardii
GCTCACATCATTGCTCTTATGTATTTTGGAGAGGTCTATGACAAAAGATTTTCCCCATTCAATATGTCTCCTGATCTCCTGGCTGCTGACCTCAAGGATAAATGTAATAGAGTATGCATTTCATATGATGTAAAAGAATACATTGTTACATTGTAGCAAGATGAATGGACTAATATGGGCCATTTCAGGAAGTAGCTTATGATCCAGAACCAATGGTGATGGAGAAATAACTTCAAGCTGCACTAAAATAAGACCCATGACACATCTCAACAAACAGATACAGTCTTAGATGTGCCCATCATGCTTTGTCAAAACACTGGAGAAGACACATCTTTTTTTTCCCGTTCCCAAAATAAAGGTGATGAAACAGAATTTGGAATTATCAAACAATTTCATTAATCTAGGGAGCTCTGGTGGCCTAGTAGCAAGAAGCTGTACTGCAATCCCAAAGGTGTGTGGTTTGAGCCCTCTGTGGGAGAAAGATGGGCAATCTCCTCCCACGTGACTAACTGCCTCTGAAAACCCAGCAGAGGGTCAGCTATGGGTAGGCTGTCACTCAGTGGTACACAGCAACAACTATTAATATCACATTCAAGTAAAATCCTACTGATTACCATTCATAAACAGCTATAACAGTTCATTGACAGAGAACTGCTAGAGATTCAGGCTGGATTTGGAAGAGGCTGTGGTGCCAGGGATATCATTGCTGCCGTCAGATAGATCCTGGCTGAAAGCAAAGAATACAAAGGGGAAAAAAAACCCAAAAACCCAAAAACATTTAATTGTGTTTTGCCGACTATGCAAAGACAATAGACTGTGTGAATCATAACAAATTATGTCTATCACTAAGAAGAGTGGGATTCCCAGAACACTTAAATGTTCATGTAAAACCTATACGTAGAACAAGAAGCTATCTGAACAGAAGAAGGGAACATTGCTTACTTTTAAATCAAGAAAGGTGTGCATCAGGGCTAGATTTTATATCCGTGCCTGTTCACTGTCTAAGCTGAGCAAATAATTAGAGTATCTGGACTTTACAAGGAAGAATGTGGCATCAGGAGCAAAGGAACTCATCAGCAACCTGCATTATCCAGATGACACAACCTAGGTTGCTGAAAGTAAGGAAGACTTCAAATGCTTGGTGCAGAATATCAAAGACTACAGCCTTCAGTATGGATTACATCTCACATGAAGAGGACAGAAATTCTCATCATTGAGCCAATAGGCAACATCATGATAGATGGACAAAAGTTTAAAATTGTGAGCTATTTAAAAAAAAAAATTGTGAGCTATTTCACCTTACTTGGGTCCACAATCAATAAGCTTGGTACCAGAAGTCAGATAATCAAAAGACATAATTGCATTAGGAAACTCTGCAGCCAAGGACTTCCCCAAAGTGCTGAAGAATAAGAATGTAAATTGAAAGACTAAGGTAAAACTGATATAAACCATAGTCTTTTCAATTACTTGCTATGCATCTGAGAGTTGTGCAGTGAATAAAGATGGCAAAGGAGAACTGATGCCTCTGAGTGGTAGCTCTGGAGAAGGGTATTAACCATTCTTTGGACTACCAAGAGAACAAACAAATAAATATTGCAGAGGACCCAGTCAAGTTGTTCCTTGGAGGGAAGAATGGTGAAATTCTGTCCAATATACTTTGGGCATGTTGATAGTGTAGGCCAATCCTTGGGAAAAGACATGATGCTCAGAAAAGTGGAGGGTTAGCAAAAAACCTTCAACAAAATAGATTGATACAGTGAAGGTAACAGTGGGTTCAAGTAGGCAGAGATGATGAGGATAACATAGGATATGGCAGAGTTCAGATCTGTCATTCACAGGGTTAATAGGAGTCATGATTGACTTGATGGCACCCAGCAACAACATACTAC
>NW_006399896.1:3927840-3929734 GCF_000299155.1 Elephantulus edwardii
CCAGTCACTGAATCAATCCACCTCATAGAGGGCCTTCCCTTCCTGTGCTGTCCCTCCACCTCCCAAACATGATGTCCTTCTCCAAGGACTGGTCTCTCCTTACAACATGTCCGAAGTATGTTAGATGGAGCCTCAGAATCCTTGCCTCCAAGGAGCCACCTGGTTTAACCCTTTCCAGGATGAATCTGTTTGTTTACCTAGCAGTCCATGGTACCCTCAATACTCTTCTCCTGCACCACAGCTCAAAGGCATCAATTATCCTTCTATCCTCCTTATTGTCCAACTCTCTGATGCAGAACAAGTGATAGCAAGGACCATGGCCTGTATCAGACACACATTAGTCGCTAGAGTGACACCATTGCTCTTCAGTACCCTGGAGAGGTCCCTAACAGCAGACTTTCCCACTATAAATCCTACTACAGATTATTAAAAAAAATAATAACTGAAACAGTATATCAACAAAGAAGTATCAGAGGTGCAACCTCATTTTAGAAGAGGCTGCAGTACTAGAGATATCATTGTCAATGTCAGATGGGTCTTGGCTGAAAGTACAGAATACCAGAGGAATTCTTATCTGTCTTTCATTGACTGTGTAAAGGCATTTTAATGGATTTGTGTGGATCACAACAAATTGTGGCGAACCCTGAGAACAACGAGAATTCTAAAAATCCTGATTGTGCTCATGTGAAACTCATACTTGGACCAAGAAGAAATCATCAAAACAGAGCAAGCATGGTTCAAAATCAAGAAAGGAGTGTGTCAGAGGTATGTCCTTTCTCCAGGATATTTTAATCTATATTTGAACAGATTATCCAGGAAGCTGGACTCTATGAGGAGAAATGTGGCATCAGAATTGGGGGGAAAATTCATCAATAACCTGCACTATGCATATAATGCAACCTTGTTTGCTGAAACTGAGGAGGACCTGAAGCATTTGCTACAGAAAGTGAGAGACTTCAGTCTTAAAAATGGGCTGAAGCTGGACATCAAGAAAACAAAGATTCATACTGATGGGCTAATTTGCAACACCATGATAGATGGAGAAAAGATTGAGATTATTAATAACCTCAGTTTACTTGATTTCATCAATGTCCTTGTCACCAGCAGTCAGGAAATAAAAAGATGAATTGCACTGGGAAAATATGTTGTCAAGGAGCTCTCCAGAGTGTAAAGAGACATGATGTTAGTCTAGAGACTAAAGTGCACCTTATCCAAGCCATTGCCTTGCTACACATCAGAAAGCAGGACAATAAACAAGGATGACAGAAGAAGAACTGATGTTTTTTAGTTGTGGTGCTGGCAAAGAGTATTAAACATACCATGGACTGCAAAAGAACAAACAGGTCTGTCCTGGAGAGGGTGAAGAAGGCAAGTTGCTCCTTGGAGGCAAGAATTTTGAAGTCCCATCTTATATGCTTTGGGCATGTTGCTAGAAGGGAACAGTCATTGGAGAAAGATATCAAGCTTGGAAGAGGGGAGGGACAGACAGTACAAGAGAAGAAGACCCAGAATGATACAATAATTGATATAATTAGTGTAGGTGTATCAGGAATGGTGAAACTGCTCAGGATAGGGCAAGGTTCAGAGCTACTATAAATAGAGTCACTATGAGTTGCAGTTGACTCAATTACTTATAACAATGCAAGTCAAGACTATTTTAAATTTGTACATCATCTGGGGCTGAAGTTTTCACTGGTTGCTTACCATAAAGTATCATATAACACCCTTCTACTTATGGGAAGCCAAACTTTATGCCAAATATTATATGAAAACCCTTGTTCAGGAATTGAAGGAATTAACAGATTTGTAAGTTAGGATTTCTCTTGTGGCAGATCCTAGAAAATGAGCTGTTTGTTCCCTGCAAGAGAGGAGACAGCAAGGGGCCCCCTACAGA
>NW_006399896.1:3931669-3932174 GCF_000299155.1 Elephantulus edwardii
AAAAAAGAATTCTCTTTGTGATTTACTTCCTGATAATTTTCAATAAAGACACAGAGAACCTTGGCTTGGGGTCTTCAGTCCAGAACTTCCGACCCCCTTGTTTTATGCTTTCTGCTCTATCTCATTCCTGGCTGTTTGTCTCATTATTAATAATTATAAAATTATTCTATTCTTTGGGACCCTCGGTCTGCAACATCTACTCAGTTATCAATTGATGTATAATGAATTACTTCATAACTTGATGACTTAACATTAGTCATTTTAATGGCATCGCATGAGTTTGTGAGTAGGATTGATGCAGACTCAAATGGGTAACTCTGTAATCCTTCATGGACTCAATTAAGTTCAATCAGAAGTCTTTAGTTCATAGAGTCTAAGATAGATTCAGGATGTCACGAAGGTTGACATCCTGGTGGGGATGACCAGAAGGCTCGGCTCTACTAAGACAGTAAATTAAATGAACTACACATAGTTCCAATCCACCAGCTGCTCCATGGGGGAAAGG
>NW_006399896.1:3938271-3939412 GCF_000299155.1 Elephantulus edwardii
GAGCTCCGCAATAAACCTCTTATCTCTTGCTGTTGCATCAAGCCGGTGTCTTGGAGTCTTGGGTCTTCGCCGTCCACTCGGGACAGAACAGGACCAGCGGTTTGGGGGTCCTTCAGTTGTTGATTGCCTTCAAGTCAAGCATGACTCATAGCAACCCTATGAACAAAAGGCCGGAAGTCCTTCTACAACTATCAACATTTATCAGAGTTCATAAGTTTCCAGAGGCATGTTATCTAGGAAGTGGATGCCACTCCTGCTTCCAATTACTGCCTTTGAAAATCTACTGGATGGTCAGGTATGAGTTCGTTCTGACTCAACAGCACAAAACAACACACAGAATTTCGATCTCTGATAGTGCTTCATCTTTTGCACTAGCTGAGCTCTGTCACAGCTTGGTTATTTGAATTTAGTGGAAGTAACATTGAATTACATTCTGGCCCTGAGCCTGAAGAGACAGGAAACTTCTCCTTCTTGCCTTTTGAAATTCTTGCCCTTTGAAAAGCCAGTTGTTACGTAAAATACATATCACCTAAGATTTACCTGAAATTGTCAACCTGGCAAAGCCTCCATTTTTTTCCCCCTTGGTTCCATTACAAGATTGAAACTGTTGGACACATAAAGCCTTGGGTTTAACAATGCAGTTTACTATGGACTTCACTATCAGAGCTCAAAACTGTGAAGAGTAATACTCCTTTGTAAATCTGGGAGATCAGCAATGAGAGTGTTCCAACTTTATGGCAATGAGTTGAGTAAAGAGATAAAGTCTATTCATTTCCTCGGGAAATACATTTTAACTGCTCAACGCTAAGGGCAGAATGGACTTGCTTAGACCACAGACTAGGGTAGTTCAGAGACATGGATCTGTAAGATCTACAGTTTTTGGTTTTTTTTTTTAAAAAAAAAAAGAGGGCTGACTTGAACACAAGCCATAGATGTGGCCTGGGCTTGCAGCAAGATTGTGTCTATAGGAAACACCAGGGAGACACACTCCTTAGAATATCTAGCAAGTCCACGACCAGTAAGGAGATTGACAGAGAGCATGTACCCAAGATAAAGTCTTGAAGGCAAGAACTAGTAGAATAGGAGGATTAATGGAAATTAGAATTACAGGGAAGAAATAGGAAAAATATGATTGCCTTAT
>NW_006399896.1:3939669-3941133 GCF_000299155.1 Elephantulus edwardii
AAAGATCTTGTAATCATTGTGCTGACATTGTCAAAGGATACACTACCCAGATAAAGTTGAATGAATAATTGTACCTCCTTCAGGCAAGGTGCACACTACACAAATTATGCCGTCTTCATTCTCCCACGTCCCTCATCACTGGTATCTGTCTGGCCCCTATGGGCATTTGCATTTGTCACATCTGATTTAGAAAAAAAAATTAAATTTAAAATGTTGTTCATTATTAAATTGTAGCCCCTAAAGTGCCTCTCTCCTCCCTTTGCCCCAAATATGTTGGAATTCTAAAGCCTATGGCTATAGATACAGCAATGTTGTTTACAAAGGTGACTTTCTATGCTATATTTAGATCATCACCTAAATAGAATCACTGAACACACTTGAAGGAAACCATTTTGACTCACAGCAACATTCCATCTAGTTTCCAAACCATAAATCCTTAAGGGAAGAGACTGACTGGTGGTTTTGGTCATTCTGGCTCTTTACAAAATCAACCTGTCATCAGCAATGATATTCTTTGCCCCACAGCCTCTTCTGAATCCAACTTGAATTTCTGGCAGTTCTGTTTAAAATAATCTTTAGTAATATTTTACTTACATGTAATATTAATGACATTGAATTATAATTTCCACAGTCTGCTGGAATATTTTTTAAGGACTGGAACAAATAAAGATCTCTTCCAGTCAAGTGTCCAGGCAGTTGTCTTTCTTGCTTGTTGGCAGAAACTAGTAAACAGGTCCAGCTAAGCATCAGTTTCTTGAATCACTTAAATCAGTATTCCATCAGTTTTTCAAACCTTATTGTTTATCAGTTGCTTCAGAGCAGCTTAGACTGCTTCCTTCAGTAGTGTCGGTTCTTGACCAATATTGGTAAACACTTCCAGAAATGATTCAGAATAGACCAATTCCTTGGTACAATGACTCAGTGTGTTCTTCCCATCTTCTTTTGATACTTCCTGCATCATTCAAGATTTTGTCCACAGAAAACTTCTGTATTGCAACTTACAGCTTGAATTCTTTTAATTTCATTTTCTTTTTTATACTTGTTTACTTACAAAGTTCATTTCATTTCTTTCAGCTTGAAATTGAGAAATGTAAACTACAATCTTCCCTTTTGGTTTTCTAACTCCAGCATCTTGTTTATTTCTTTATAATTCATTGTTTTATCTTCTCCAACTGCCCTTTGACATCTTCTGTTCAGCTCTCTTAGCTCAGCATTTCTTCCCCTTGGCTTCTTGTTTTGGCTTCTTTTCACTTAATGCAAGTTTGGGAATTTCTTCCCATATCCATTTCAGTCTTTTCTTTCTCCACTGTATTTTTAACGACCTTTTGCTTTCTTCATGGCTGATATTTTTTATATCATTCCACAACTTAAGTCATCTTTGTTTATTAGTTTTCAATTGTTTAATCTATTTGTAAGATGGTTTTAAAAATCATGAAATAGATGAGGGAGAGAATAATTTAAAAG
>NW_006399896.1:3941338-3957681 GCF_000299155.1 Elephantulus edwardii
TTATTAAAATAAAATAAAAATTACAAAAAAATTATTAAGTGTTGACCAATGTTTGTCTTTTTTTATCTACTGTGCCTTTAATCATTATATAATGCCCTTCCTTATCTTTTATGGTGGTTTTCATTCTGAAGATTATTTTATCAGAGATTAGAATTGGCACTCTTTTTTTCCTGTGGATGCAGTTTGTTTGATATATTTTTTTATGCAGCCTTTGATTTTGCTTCTTTCTTTTCATTTCTTACATGTGTCTCTTGCAGATAACATATTGGTGGGTTGTGAGTGTTTGTTTTTGTTTTCATCAATTCTGCTACTCTTTTTCTCTTGATTGGTGCATTTAGTTCATTCACATTACACTAAGTGTAATTATTGATGGACCAGGTTTTATCATTGCCATTTTGCTATGTTTATTTTTTTGTTGTTTCTTGTTGCTACAGTCCATCCACTTTCCTTTGGTGTCTCTGCATGAAGGACTTCCCTTAAAAGTTCTTATAGACTTGGTCGGTCTTGTTTTTACAAATTAAGTCCTTTCTTTTCTGCAAAAGATGTAATTTCTCTTTCATATTTGATGGAGAGCTTTGCTGGGTATAGCATCCTCAGCTGGCAATTATTTTCTTTCCACTTTCTGTATATGCTGTCCCATTGTCTTCTTGCTTACACACTTTCCACTGAAACATCAGAACTTAATCTCATTGTTTTTCCTTTTTAGGTGATTCATTGTTTTTTGCATGCTGCTTTTAGTACTCAGTCCTTATATTTTATTTGGGAGAATTTAACTATGATAGAAGGATAATTAGTAAACTATGTAATGGGGGAAGGGGTGGGAACAGAGGAGTCAAAAGGAGTAGAGGTAAACTACAGGGTTGCACAGTTTGGTGGATGGAGAGAGGAGGTAAAGGAAATGGGAAAAATCCAGTGGAGACCTGATAAGATTGGATAATGACAGACAAGGTCCAATGGTATATTTTATAAAATATAATACATGGGAATGATTGTATGAAACACAGTAAGACCGAAGAATAGTGTGAAACACAATGTATATGAACTTTGTGAGCAAACCAATATATAAAAGAAAAAAGAAGAAGAAGAAACAGGAAGACCAAAAAAAAATTCAGAAGGTATACACCCAAGGTCATGTGCTTGCTCTCAAGGACTTTTCCCTCCCTTTTAACTTCATTTTTAACTTACATATGAGTGCTATTGATTCATTCCACAGCCAGCCCAGGTCTTTTCTGACTAATTATGTTGAGCTTTTCCATATCTCTTTCCACAGATATAGTCAAACTGATTCCTGTGTAGTTCATTAAGTGAGTTCACGTGTACAGTCACTGCCTTTTTTTTAAAGAAAGAATTTGCAAATAATAAGTCATTGATTGTACAAAATTCTTCCTTTTAATATCTAGCTTCACTTCTGTCACCAAAACTGTATTTTCCAACTACCATTCATTCTTTGTTTTTACCCTTGGAATTCCAGTCACCAATTATTAATTCATTTTGATTGCATGTGATAAATTTCAGACTACAAAGGTTGTTGTTGGAGATAGTAGCGGTTGTTGTTGGGTGTCATCGAGTCGAGTATGACTCATAGTGACCCGATAAACAAAAGATCTGAATCCAATCCTGTCCTGCACCATCCTCACATTTCCTGATACACAAGAGCCCATTGCAAAAGTTAACGTGTCAATCCACCTGCTTGAGGGTCTTCCTCTCCCTCACCAACCTTCTTCTCTTCCCAACATCATGTCCCTCTCCAAAGAACAGCACCTACTAACAATACGCAAACTAAGTGAGGCGAAGCCTCATCATTCTTGCCTCCAAAGAGCACTCCGGCTGCACCCTCTCCAAGACATATCTATTCATTTTCTTGGCCATTCATGGGATGTTCAGTGCTATTTTCCAACACCACATCTCAAAGGCACCAATTATTTTTCTGTCATCCTTATTCATTGACCAGGTCTCAGATGCATAGCTAATAATCAGAAAGACCATGGCCTGAATCAGATGCACCTTGGCCCTCAAACTGACATCATCACTACTACTCATTAATTTGGAAAGGTCCCTAACTGCAGATTTTCCCATTGCAATGTGTCTCCTTATTTCCTGACTGCTCATACCAATGGTTGCTCATACTAAGGGTGTTAATGGTGAATTCAAACAAGATGAAGCTATTGACAGTTTCAATTTCCTCTCCATTCATCATGACACAGTCTGTTGGTTCAGTGGTAAGAATCATTGTCTTCTTCATCTTGAGACACAATCCATACTGAAAGCTGCAGTCCTTGATCATCTGCAACAAGTGCTTCAAATTCCCCTCACTTTCAGCAAGTAAGGTTGTGTCATCTTCATAGCACAGATTATTGATGAGTCTCCCTCCAATCCTGATGCCACTTTCCTCTTAATAGAGTCCAGCTTCTTGGATAATTTGCTCAGCATATCAACTGAAGAGGTATAGAGATAGAATACATCCCTGACACACTCCCTTCCCAATTCCAAACCATGCAATGCTTGCCTGCTTCGTTCACACAACAGTCTCCTGCTCTAGGTATGGGTTCCTCAGGAGCACAATCAAGTATTCTGGGATTCCCATTCTTCTCAACTTCAGCCACAACTTGTTTTTATCCACGCAGTCAAACACCTTTGCATAGTCAATAAAGCACAAATAGCACATTCTTCTGGTATTCCTTATTTTCAATCAGGATACAATTGATGTCAGCAATGATATCCCTCGTGCCAGGGCCTCTTCTAAATCCTGCTCGAACTTCTGGCAATTCAGTATCTATGTACTGTTTCAGTCATTTTTTAATGATTTTCAGCAGTATTTTGCTTGCATATGATATCAATGATATTGTTTTATAATTTTCACATACAGTTGAATCACCCTTCTTGGGAATGGGAACATATATGGACCTCTTCCAATCTGTTGGCCAGACAGCCGTCCTCCAAATTGCCTGGCACAAACTCGTGAATGCACCCAAGGCTGCATCTGTTAGTTGAAACAAGTCAAATGGTTATCATAGCGGATCCTGGGGTTTTATTTTTTGCCAGTGCATTCAGTGTATCTTCCACTTCCTCTTCCATTACCATTGGCTCTGTTCATATGGTATTTTTTGAAATTTTTTAGTGTCCATCAATTTTTTTCTGGTACAGTGACTCTGCATATTCCTTCCATTTTCTTTTGATGCTTTCTGAGTCATTCAATTTATTGCTCATAGCATCTTTCAACATTGTTACATGAGACTTGAATTTGTTTTTCAGTTCTTTCAGCTTGAGAAATGTAGAGAGTTCTTCCCTTTTTTAATTCTCCAATTTCAGTTCTCTGCACATTTCACTGTAACACTTTGATTTGACCTCCAGAGTTGCCCATTGAAACTGTCTGTTCAGCTCTTTCACTTTGACATGTTTTCCTTTAGGTTTGGCTTCTCCACATTCCAGTAAAACGTTTAGAGTCTCTTCTACAGCCATTTCAGGTTTCCCTTTCTCCTCTGTTTTTGTAATGACCTTTTGTTTTCTTCATGGGTGATATCCCTGACATCATCCCACAACTCATCTGGTCTTCTGTCATTGGTGTTCAATGCCTCAAATCTACTCTTAAGATGATCGTGAAATTCTGATGGAATTGATTCAAGATCATATCTTGCTACCTGTGGACTTAATTTTTTTTTGCCTTAACTTAAAATTGCGTATGAGTAATTGACTATTTGACCCACAGTCTGCCCCTGGCCAAGTTTTGACTGCTGATATTGAGTTTCTCCAATGATTTCTTCCACAAATGTAGTCAATCTGATATCTGTGCATCCCATTGGGGGAAATTCACATATAAAGTCCTCTTTTGTGTCTTTTAGAAAAAGTATTTGCAATGATTAAATCATTGTAAATACAAAATTCAATCATTCTATTTCCAGCCTCATTTCTATCACCAAGCCCATATTTCCAACTGCTGTTCCTTCTTCATTGTTTCCTGTGTGGGCAAACAGGATTTGGTGGGTGGGCCTTTGTTTTTAAAAATCAGTCTGGTCCTACCTGTGAGTGAGCTTTTAGCTTGGCAAAGTTGGATCTGGTGGGTGTTTGTGTTGTACTTGAAAGCCGGGGTAAACCATTTGGATGTTTCTAAATTATATTAGCAATCAAGTATAAGCTGGCTAAAAGCTATTAATCATGTTTAGAAAGAATATTGTTCTAAGTGGTTCAAGACTTGTCTATCAGTTTGCTCTACTGCAATTACTTGAGGTTACTGTGATACCAAAATCTTTGTCACTGGTGTGTCAAAATCCAAAAGAGTTTTGCGTCATGAAAGGGTTTTGATGGAGTTCCTGATTAAGACAGACTAGGAAGCAGGATGGGTCATCTATTAAAGGCTCTTGAAAACCCCATGAACACTAAACAAAGAGGATAGTTATGATAGTGTAGTGGTAGAGCCAAGACTGAAAGTTAGTTGAAGTGAGGAAAATCAATTAACAATCATCATTTAATAATTGGTACATTTGCTTGTAGCTTGAATGTTGGAAAATTGGATATTGTTGGATATGGTTAAAAATGAAATGGAATGCATAAATATTGACATACTAGGCATTAGTGAAATGTGATGGACCAGCTACGACTACTTTGAAGCAGATAATCATATCTATGTTGGGAATGAAAAACAGGAAGAATGGTGTTACATTCATAGTCAAACTAGTATTTTTTAAAATTAAATAATAAAATCATTTAAAATTGTATGAAATACAATGTTGTTAGTGATAAGATAATATCCATATACATACAAGAAAGATCCATTAATACGACTATTCTTCAAGTATATGCTCTTATATCTAGTACCAAAGAGGAAGAAATTGAGAACTTTTACCAAATTTTGCAGTCTGAAATTGACTGAACATCAGAATGTGTTTATTCTAAAATAAAATAAAATGTATTTATTCTGAAATTTGTCTTTAGGTCATATCTGTAAACAATTTTTGTTTGTGTGGAGAAATTTTTAATTTTGTTTCTGGTTTAAAAGAAAGTTTCTACTATTTAAACATTAAATGTCATAAAAAGAGCAAGAACTACATGAGGATGGTCATTTCTGACCTATACAAATCCACAAAGGGAAGTGTACCCATCAAAAACCAATTCCTAGGAGGTCAGACATGTCCCTCACACTCCCATATCTCCTACTCATCCCAGCACCAATCTTGCTGGGTTAAAAATCTGATGCAACAGATCACAGGCCACACAGAACCATATTAAGGATCAGAAGGCTATAATTCAGGTTAGTAGTAGAATACAGTTAGGACAGCTTCTGAAATGTGCTGTGGGCACCTCAGCCTTGAGTTTCAGGCCTTCAGACCATATTACAAAGTTCTCAGTCCTGCTAGTAGTGGCTCTCTTTTCCACTCCCTACACTCCTCTAACAAACTTGAACAAAAGCTCTGGTCCAGTAGCATAGTAGTCCAGAGGTCCAGTCTGTCTCATGTCAGATATTTTGTTCTCTTCTTCAGCCACTACTGCTGCTGCTCTAAGTCTAGTTGGTGCATGAGTCTCCGGCCCCAAAGGGCAGACACTGCATGCTTTCTTCTTATTTGCTGATGATGGTAAGGTTTTCAAATTTACCTCAGAACTCTCAATCCTTTTGTAGATAAGCTAACACTCCATATTCACATATTCCTATCCATCCACATGTCAAAGTCGTTTTGAATAAATTTTTAACATAAAAAAATGTAATGTTGCTTTGTGCTTATTTTTAGGCTCAGATTTTTCTTGTATCCTAAGCTTACTAGTCTAAGCTTATTTCCATGAAATGGTGTTGAATTTATAGAATATTTCATCTAACGTGATCGCCGTTGTTGTTTCATGCTATCGTGTCTTCTGTGACTCATAGCAACCCTATGTTTAACAGCTCTAAACTCTGCCCTATCCTGATCCAGTCTCACTGACTTTAACACACATACCCCTATTGACCTACTGTATCAATCCATCTCATCCAAGGTCTTCTTGTCCTGCACTGTCCCTTCATCCTTCTAAGCACGATGTCATTCTCCAAGGACAAGTCCCTCCTGGTTATGTGTCCAAAGTATGTGAGATGGAGCTTTAAAATCCTTGCCTCTAAGGAAAAACTCAGTTTTACCCTCTTCAAGACTGATTTGCTTGTTCTTTTGGTGGTTTATGGTATAGCCAATGCTATTCTCTAGCACCACAACTCAAAGACATCAATTCTCCTTCTGTCATCCTTAGTTGTTGTCCAACTCTCTGATGCACAGCAAGCAATTGAGAAGACCACGATTAGGTGCATCTTAGTCTCTATACTGACACCATTAATTTTTAGCATTTTGGAGAGGTCTCTTAGAGCAGATTTCCCCAGTGCAACACCTCTTTTGATTTCCTGCTTGTTGGTACAGAAAGTCTTGATTATGGAGCCAAGCAAGCTAAAGTTGTTGACAATATCATCTCTTCTCCATTTGTCATGGTGCTGCCAGTTGACCTGCTGGTGAAAATCTTTGTCTTCTTGATGTTCAGCTTCAATCCATCTCAAAGACTACAGTCATTTATCTTCTGCAGCAAGCAGTTCAGATTCTACTCATTTTCAGCAAGCAAGGTTATTTATCCGCATAACGCAGGTGTTTAATGAGTCTTCTTCCAATCCTGATGCCACATTTCCTCCTTATAAAGTCCAGCCTCCTGAATGATCTGTTCCACATACAGATTGCAAAAGTATGGAGGTAGTACACATCCCTGATGTACTCTTTTTCTGATTCTGAAACATGCACTGTTTCTTTGCTCTGTTCTGAGGAATGCTTCCTGGTCCAAGTGTAAGTTTCACATTGAGCACAATTGAGTGTTTTGGGATTCCCATTCTTCTCAAGGTTAGCCACAATTTGTTGATTGTAACATGATTTTAATAAGAGAGACTATTTGCACTTTTGGTGCAATTATGCTAATTGTGATTTCATGTTTATATTTTTATTAATATATTTTGCTAAGGAGTTCTGCATTTATGTATTATATTGGATAGAATTTTTTTAAATAATTATCTGGTTTGGGGCATATAAAATTAGTTAGAAAGTTTATCCTGTTCTTTCTCAGAAAGAATTTTTATAATATTTATTTTTAGTAAATAATTATCATGAAAGCTATTAAGCTCTCTTCTTTGAGAAAAGACATGTTAAATTACTTTATCCAATAGTTTTAAAGGTTATAGGACTACTTGGGATTTTTATATCTTTCTTAGGCAATTTCAGTAATTTGCATTTTAGAAGACTTCATCAAATAAGGGAGAAGTCTAGGCTAAAGACATGTCTACTTTGTATCTCCTATATCCAAATCTAACAATTACTGAATCAGTATCTTGAAATATAGTAAATAAACCAGACATATAAAAAGAAATATTCTCTTGACATTGTTTTCCCAGACATGCACCTCACAAGGGCCATCATAATAAACTTTAAAGAGGACAAAGCAAGTTCTGAGGTCTCTTTTGGTCAGTGACTCATTGAAAGTTCTTGAGGTCATAATCCTGCTGGCATACTCTGTGTGTATCAGCATGTAGATATAAAGCTGGTAATTTAGAAAAACAATTACTAAATACAAGTGAATGGAATTGTGAAATACATCTCTTATCATTTTATCTTGGGGCTAACTAGTTTATATTCTAGAGAGTGTACTCACTGTATTATTTTCTTATGAAATGCAGCCAGTGCTATGATACTTATCTTTACTTATCTACTGGCTGATGTCTCTGACACTTACATTGTGTTTCAGCCAGATACATTATGCAAAGTCATACCAGGTTCAGGGGCATACTTGCTGGTAACCCACATGGGTAAGGGCATGTGCCATGAGATTTTTACTGAACAAATGTGATGGAGAAGAAAGATACTGAAATTCTCACTCAGGAGTTATGGATATAATTCCAGCACTGCATTTCCTAGTGAACAGACCACAAATAACTTACATAAATTGTGTGAGCCTTCTCACCTGTAAGATGGAGATGATAGAGTCTTCCTTAAAGTACATTACATAAATTAAAGGAGATAATGTCTTGTCGGGGAATGTTAAAACTATGAAGTTATACATTTTTTATATTGAAAAGCCAATAAAATATATGCAAAACAATATGGTATCCAATGACTAGAATCTGATAAAGAGAAAAATATGATTCATATGCTAGTGTTGTTTCTATTTAAGTGTCATTTGAGGTAAAGTACCTACCCTTTCTGATGCTCAGTTTTTTTACATAAAAATGGAGGGGCTTTCCTTTACCTTCTTCTTAATGAAAAATACACATTTTGACAAATAAATGTAATAAAACATAAAAAACACTGGCAAAGAGTAGAAACAAAATAAATGCTTCCCACCCCCTTTTCTCCAAAATCATCTCCATGAATTTGGTCAAATAAAAATAAGCTTGTTTTAATTTTTTAACTTATCATCTATCACTGATTTCAAACTGATGTTCAATTTAAAAATCTCAACTTGATTTAAAAAAAAGAAAATGTGTTTGTGGATTTTTAAGACTGTGTGAATGAGAAATGCTGCCACTTTTTTTTTTTTTAATCCATGCTTGAACTCTTCAAGTTGGGTCTTCTGTCACAGAGCCAGATCTCTTAGCAACTGGGATAAGTTTGTCTTGCCTAAGATTAGCCACACTTGGGGATCTGAAATCCGAGCAGTCAACCTCTGCAGCTGGGCTTGCTAATAATTGTGACAGATCTTGTGTTTCACCAAGTCCTTCCTTTCATTAGGCGTCTGGATCCAGCTGGGGCCACACATTCAAGCAGCTATTATCGAAACTGTGTCCATAAACTAAACCCAAAATACCCTTCACTATGGTTTTGCAAGGCCACTTTTGGGGCTGCTAAATATTCATTAACTCGTTAAACTCTGCTCTTGATATTAGCCACCACATAGACATGTTGTTCTTGTTCAGTGCCGTCTAGTCGCAGGCATAGCAAACCTATGAAGGAGAGTCCTCGATGCTGGGGTGCCTTTCATCCTCTCTCCAGGTTCACAGGGTTTCTGGAGGCAAGCTATTATGGAAGTGGATGCCACTCCTCCTTCCAAGCTTGTTTTAATTGGGGAGCTCCAACCCACTCTCTGTCAACATTAGGTAACCAACAAATAATGCATTTGACACATCAGTGTCACAGTGTTCAGCCTCAAAGCAACCACAAGTGACCGCTGTACATAAGGCAACTTGTACAGCAGGGCTATACGACCTAGAGGAATGACTGAACAAAAACAACGAAAGACAGGCCCAAGGGCCGCGGATTAAAAGTCACTCACCTTTGGCTTGGTAGCATCGCTTTCTGTCCACTGGGCCAGCTGATCTCTCTCTCCTACATAGACACAGGGGGTGAAAAATACTGTATATTAGAAGCTTGGTGCCACAATATAAAAACCAAGTGAGAGAAGATTTGGACCTCAATGTTACTATATTACCAACAACTTGAAGACACAGGTCAAATTTCACTAGTTGGAAAATTAACACAATGAAAGTAGCTGCTCAAGGAGTTTTTATTCTCCTGATTTAAATCTTAATGTGTATTCTTTGGTTTTCTTGATGTTGAACTTCAATCCACATTGAAGACTACAGACCTTCTGCAGCAAACATACCATGTCCTGTTCAGTTTCAGGAAGCAAGGGAGTGTCATCTGCACAGTGCAAGTTGTTGATGTATCTTCCTCCAATCCTGATGCCACACTCCTCCTCATAAAGTCTAGCCTACCAAATGATCTGTTCTGCTCATTATCTTGAAAGGGTATGGAGATTGGATGCATCCCTGACAAACACCTTTCCTGATTTTCAACCATGCAGTGTTTCCCTGCTCTCTTCTACTGCTTCCAGGTCCAAGCATAGGTTTTGCTTGAGCTCAATTAAGTGTTCTGGGATTCCCATTCTTCTTAAGGTTTGTCAAAATTTGTTGTTATCCACACAGTCAAATGCCTTTTCATAGTCAATGAAACACAGATAGACAGTCCTATGGTACAGTTTGCTTTCAGCCAATATTCCTCTAATGTTGACTAGGATGTCCCTAGTGCCACAGCCTCTTCTAAACCCAGCCTGAAAGCAGTTCTCTGCTGATGTACATTCCAGTCATTTCTGGACAATATTCAGCGGGATCTTGCTTGTGTATGATACTAGTGATATCATTCAATAATTTCACACTCTGTTGGGTCACCATTTTTTCCAATGAGAATAAATACAGATCTCTTCCAGGCAGTTGGCCAGGTAATTGTCCTCTGGATTTCTTGGCATAACCTAGTGAGCATGTCCAGGGCAGCATCTATTTGCTGAAATATGCCAGTTGGTATTCCTTCAATTCTTGGGGTCTTGTTGTTTGCTAATTCCTTCAGAGCAGCTTGAACTTCCTTCCTCATCACCATAGGATCTTGATCATGTGTATTGATGCTCAACATCGAGAAAACAAAGATTCTCACCACTGGGCCTATTGGGAGCTTCATAATAGATGGAGAAGAGATTGAAATTTTTTATAACTTTAGCTTGCTTGGTTCCACAATCAATACTCTTGTCACCAGCAGTCAAGAAAACAAAAGATGAATTACATTGGGAAAACCTGCTGTCAGGAACCTCTCAAGAGTACTGTAGTGTGGCATCAGGATTGGAGGAAGATACATCAACAATTTGCACTGTGCAGATGACACTACCTTGCTTGCTGAAACTGAAGAGGACATAATATGTTTGCTGCAAGAGGTCAAGGACTGTAGTCTTCAATATGAAGTTCAACATCAACAATGTCAATCTTGAGACTAAGGCGAGCCTGATCCAGGTCATGGTCTTGGCAATTACTTGCTATGCATCAGAAAGCTGGACAATGACTAAGGATGATAGAAGGAGGATTGATGCCTTTGCATTGTAGTGCTGGAGAAGTGTGTGAGGCATACTGTGGACTGCCAGAAGAACAAACAGGTCTGTCCTAGAGAGAGTGAAACCAATTTGCTCCCTGGAGGCAAGAATTCAGAGGCTCCATCTCACATATTTTGGACACATGGCCAGGAGGGACCACTCCCTGGAGAAGAACAACATGGAGGGATAGCAGAGGCGAGGAAGATCTAGGATGAGATGGATTGACTCAGTGACTAGAGCAATGAGATTACATCTGTCAGAGATGATGGGATTGGTTCAGGATAGGACAGCTTTCAGAACTAATGTACATAGGGTCACTGTGAGTCACAGATGACACAATGGCACATAACAACAACAACATACTTTGGTACCTGACTTCCACCTAACCTACAGCCTCATCCGTTAGTTCAAATCTATAACATCCTTTTAAAGATTCCCTTCGAAAAGAAAACCATCATAGATTGACTACATTCTTCTATTATCCCCACTCCCAAATCTGATAACTGATTTTTACTCTCTCTAGATTTAGACTATTGATAGATTATTTTACTTATGTTCTTAGCCATGTCATTTCCAATACCTGCCTATTTATGATGAAGAGGGAGAAATACTTGATACTGTGCTAGGTATTTCATATTTTGTCCAATAAATATATGTTAAAAATGAATGTAGAAAAGGAAGAAAAGCAAAGAAAGTAAGAACAATAGATAAATAGGGATTTATTTATCTAATTTATTTATCTAGCCCTGGTGTACAAGTTGCCATACAGTGGTCACTTGTGGTTGCTGTGAGGCTGAACACTGTGACACTGATGTGTCAAATGCATTAATTGTTGGTTACCTAATGTTGACAGAGAGTGGGGTGGAGCTCCCCAATTAAAACAAGCTTGGAAGGAGGAGTGGCATCCACTTCCATAACAGCTTGCCTCCAGAAACCCTATGAACCTGGAGAGAGGATAAATCCCTATTTATTTATAGGGATTTATTTATCTAATTGGGATGGGTGTGTCAAAGGCAGCACGATTGGCACAGGACAGAGCAAGGTTTAGGGCTGTTGTTCATAAGGTTGCTATGAGTCGCAAGTGACTCGACGGCACTTAACAACAACAACCTTGTTTTTAAGGTGAACCCCTCATCTACATTTTGGTTACTGGGTGACACAGCGGACTGTGTTTAGTAGACACAGTCTATAGATGCAGGTCAGGATCAGAGTAAATGAATAAAATTATTCCCCTTGGATTGTTCTCCTTCAATAGAAGAGTTAATAAATTACAAAAATGAGAAAAGATAAAAAAGCTGAATTTGTTTGTCTCTTCCTTCAATTCAACCCTGAGCTGAATATGGGAATTTCACTGGGATGTGAATACTAATATTATTCAATGGATGGGAGTATGGACTGGAAAGGAGGAGTTAGTCCTGTGGACGTTTCTTCCTGCTGTATGCTTGAAGATGACGGTGCTGCCATTCAGCAGGCTGAACTAAGACTTTATGATTCTTCATTTTCTCTAGAAGGTGATTTTTTTTATACTTGACAAAATAGTATATGTTCTTGCAAATAAGACCATTAAGATCTATTTTATCATGTTCCTGTAAGTCATGTATCTGATAGTAAAGACAGAGTTACCAAGGAAGAAAATTGGGGATTAAAACATAATGTAATGGGTGCCGTAAATCCTTGGTCAATTCAGAAGCTCTGTGAGGATCATCTGATGCTGATGTCTGCCATAGAGGTGGTTGTCAATGTGTCAGCCAGTGATATTATAAGTCCTCTCGCTTCCAGGCAAGTAAATGAATACATAAAAAGCAGGGCTACAAAGTCTATTTTTATGAGGTGAAAGTCAGATATGTCTTCACTCTCCAGTTTTTTTTTTACCAATTTTGACACAAACTGTCATCCAGGCTGTCCTCCCCATTTCTCTGCTGAGTTAAAAATGTATTGTAATGGATAGAATTTACAGATTGTAATCATAATTATGGAGTGTGTTGTTTTTTTTTAAGTAAGCAACAGTCTACAACTCAACATCACACTCAATATGGAGAGAACATTATAAAGTTCAAAATACACATTTTCAATCACACAGTTTTCAACCAAGACAGCTCCCAGTATCTTTTTGGTTCTGTCCATAAACAGGTCTCACCTGTAGCCTCTGCCAATGAAAGCTCTTCCACTCAATGCTGTCCTCTGCTTTGCTTAGCCATGTGTCAAAGCTTAATAGTTTTAGTAAGTGTTCAGTCTACTCACTCCACTAGTAAGATTCTCTCCAAGAGGTACTCAAAAAGTCCACTGCAGCAGTCTCAACACCCCTGTTTATGCCAATGCTAATTTTTACTACTTTTATTGTTTTCAATATTACAGATCTCTGTCTTCTAAGTCTGGAGAGCTGTCAGCAGAGGGGCCCCAATTACAAAAGATTAACTCTGTTCTGATTATTCTTCTTGATGGTAGCAAGGTTCCATTCAGTCCTTGAGAATAGCCTGTTTTAATAAGCCTTCTACAACATACCTTTTTGACTTGTATACAGAACAGATTATCCAAGAGGCTGGGCTCTATGAGGAGAAATGTGGCATCAGAATTGGTGGAAAATCTATCAACAGTCTGTGTTAAGCAGATGACACAACCCTGCTTGCTGAAACTGAGGAGGACCTGAAATGCTTGCTGCAGAGGGTCAAGGACTGCAACCTCCAATATGGATTAAGGCTCAATGTCAAGAAGACAAAGATTCACACCACTGGACCAATTGGCAGCATCAGGATGGATGGTGAAGAAGCATCAGGATGGATGGTGAAGAGATTGAAATTGTTCACAGCTGTAGTCTGCTTGGCTCCACAATCAACACTCTTGACACCAGTAGCCAGGAAATAAAAAAAAACACATTGTGATGGGAAAGGCTGCTGTTAGGGACCTCTCCAAAGTACTGAAGAGCAATAGTGTCTCTCTGGAGACTAAGGTGCATCTGATACAGGCCATGGTCTTTGCAATCAATTGTTATGCATCAGAGAGTTGGACAATGACTAGGGAGGATAGAAGGAGGATTGATGCTTTTGAGCTGTGGTGCTGGAGAAGAGTATTAAATGTACCATGGACTGCCAAGAAAATAAACAGATTCATCCTGAAGAGGGTTAAATCAGGCTGCTCCTTGGAAGCAAGGATTCTGGGGCTTTGTCTGACGTACTTTGGACATGTTGTAAGGAGGGACAGGTCCTTGGAGAGGGACATCATGCTTGGGAGGGTGGAGGGACAGCACAAGAGGGGAAGACCCTCAATGAGGTGGATTGATTCAGTGACTGGGTTAATTGGGATGGGTGTGTCAAAGGCAGCACGACTGGCACAGGACAGAGTAGGGTTTAGGGCTGTTGTACATAAGGACGCTATGAGTCTCAAGTGACTCGACGGTACATAACAACAACAACCAACAACCTTATTTTTAAGGTGAACCCCTCATCCACATTTTGGTTACTGGGTGACACAGCAAAAATCTGTAAGGTGGGTGTGCTTGTTCTGGTTGAGGGTGAGGTGGAATATCTGTTTGTTTAGTAATTTATGCCACTTGTTTAGTGTCAACAAGACACCTTTGGGTCTGTAGCCCCGGGCCTCATATTATTATAATTCGGAGGAACATTCTTCTAAGTGGCACAGCACTCTTCTGTAAATTTGGTGTACTGAGGTAATCTGGATTTGCTGTGAAAGTGAACTCTATGTCATTGGGGTGTCAAATGCCATAACAGTTGCTCATGGTGGACAGTGTTTTGTGTAGCTCCCAGTTTAAGATAGGTTTAGAAGCAGGCGTGGCATCCTCTTCATAAACTGCATGCCTCTGGAAACCCTATGAACTAAGTGAAATGATGTTAGTTACAGAAAGGCTTCAGGCCTTTGGTTCATAGGGTGACTATAAGTCGTGCTCAACCCAATGGCAATTAAGTTAGGCCACAAGCTAACCAACACTCTTAATAGGTCGAAATGACTTTTCTTTTAATAGTAAATTGTCCAATCTTTACAAGAGTAATGATACATTACAAGAGTAATAATACCTTATTCTGATATTAAGCTTTTTAATCCATGCAATAGTTGTGACCTAGAAAATAATTTTTGCAGAACTATGAACGAAAGGCCAGAAAGAAAGGAAAACATGTTTCCCTTTACAATGTTAATATAGTCAGCTTAATAAATTGATGTTTTGCTGGTTACAAAGTCTGTCTACCATTATTTCAAATTCTTCTTGAAGTTGGAAACACATGAAAGAGATTTTTTTTATTCATTCTATTCATTTATCCATCGATTAAAAACTATTTTTAAAATATCTGATTAATAAGTGTCAAAAACTAATCTAGCTACTAGGGATATGTGATGAGGTACACGGACATTTGCTCTCAAGGACCTTACATTCTAAGAGTAAAAAACACACAAGGAGGTAAATATGTGAACAAAGGAATTTAGAGAGTGGTACAAATTATGACAGGTAGTGTGAGCTCAACCCAGGATTTACGACTGATTCTGTTTCTTTTGCTAATGTTTTCAAAGAGATTCTCCACTATTGTTTTTTCTCAGATAAGTGTAACTTTTTTTTTCTAAACAAGAGTGGCATCCACTTCCTAAACAACATGCCTCTGGAAACTCTACAAAGTAGGAGAAACGACAATAGTTATAGAAAGGCTTCAAGTCTTTTGTTCATAGGGTCACTATGAATCATGCTCAACTCGACAGCAATCAACAACAACAATGTCAGGATAGCCTAGCTTTAATATATCTCTTGGTAGATAACCATTTTTATTTCTAGTTCACTTCTGGATAAAGTTCTAGATAAAACTATTCTATAGTGTGTTACCTTAATCATGATAGCAGTCATCAATTATCTAATATAATGTGAAACAATTTTGCAGACAAGAAATCTAAGTCAAAGAATGAATGGTTAGCAACTTCCATTAGGCTGCATGGCAAATAATGAGTGGAACCAGAATAAGAATACAGATGCTGTGACTCCAGAACCCATGGGAAAGATTTATGCTAAATTAGTATATTCAATACTATAATTAAAAGCACAAATTCATTTGGGTCTTCTTTAGTCCTTGCCCAATTTTTATATGCATATGAAATAATTGAAAATTGCATGGCTTACGTCATATACACCTTAGTGTATCTGACATCTTTGCTCTTTAGCACTATAAATAAGTCTTTTACAGCAGATTTTCCAAATAAAACACTTGATTTCTTCACTGTTGCTACCATAGGTATTGATTATGGATCCAGTAAAATGAAATTCTTGACAATTTCAATCATATATATTGATGTTGCCTGTTGGACCAGTGATGACAATTTTTGTTTTCTTGATATTAAGGTTTAATCTATACTTAAACTTGTAATCTTTGATCTTCTTCAGCAAGTACTTCTAGTCTTCTTATTTTTCTGCAGTCAAAATTTAGTCATCTGGATAATGTAGGTTGTTGTTGTTGTTATGTGCTGTCGAGTTGCTTGCGACTCATAGCGACCCTATGTACAACAGCCCTAAACTC
>NW_006399896.1:3957987-3965714 GCF_000299155.1 Elephantulus edwardii
TAGTACTGTGAAGTTTGTTTTTGTTTATTTTTTTCTTTTCTTTTTTTTAATACTAGTTTATTTTACAAAAGTTGAATACATTGATTTCAAGAACAGATTTTATCATCCCCCCCACCTATCCTACAACCCCATGTTAAATCCCCCTTCCCCTGCACCATGAATGTCAAGTCTTCCTAGAGTATTGATGCTACACTTTTCTTCATCTGAGTATATGCTCTTTCAAGAAACCATTTTCACGAGACCAGAAGGGCAACAATTACTCTAAAGTTAATATGAAAATACAGGAGATAAAAAGAAAGAGTATGGGAAATGGAACAGCAAATATAAAATTATGAAGATATAGACAATGCCTTTTCAATCTCTATGCAGAACAGATTATCTGAGAGACTAGGTTTTATGTAGAGAAATGTGGCATCAGTATTAGAGGTAGACTCATCAACAATCTGCGTTATACATATGACACACCCTGCTTGCTGAAACTGAGGAGGACCTGAAGCGCTTGCTGCAGAAGGTCAAGGACTGCAGCCTTCAATATAGATTGAAGCTCAACATCAAGAAAACAAAGATTCTCACCACTGGGACAATTGGCAGCATCATGATAAATGTTGAAGATAATGATAACGTTAACAGTTTCACAATCAACACTCTTCCTACCAGCACTCAGGAAATTAAAAAACAAGCAAACCACAAAACGCATTGTGAAAGTCTGCTGTCAGAGACCGCTCCAGAGTAATGAAGAGCAACAAGGCCAGTTTGGAGACTAAGATGTGCTTGATCCAGGCCACAGTCTTTGCAATTACTTGCTATGCATCAGAAAGCTAAATAATGACTACGGATGGATAGAAGGAGAATTGATGTCTTTGAAATGTGGTGATGGAGAAGTGTACTAAATTTACCATGGACTGCTAAGAGAACAAAAAGGTCTATCCTAGAGTAAGAGAGACCAGGCTGCTCCTTGGAGGCAGGGTTCTGAAGCTTCATCTTACATACTTTGGGCATGTTTCAAGGAGGGGCCAGTCCTTGGAGAGGGATGTCATGCTGGGGAGGATGAAGGGACATGCAAGAGAGGAAGACCTCAATGAGATAGATTGATTCAGTGACTGGGATAATGAGGGTAGGTATGTCAGAGACAATAAGGTCACTATGAGTCACAAGTTCCTTGACAACACATAACAACAATATAAACAATGTGAAAAATGTAAATGAAAATGCAATTTACTATGTAAACTTTCACTGAAACACAATAAAATATTTTTAAAAATACAAATTTTGCCTCTGTATGGTAAATCACACAAATCTCAGGAGACAATGCATAATTGGTACCAAGAAACCATGTATTTTCTCAAATTACGACATAATTTAAAAATAATTCTTGCCTTCCTCCGCACAAAACACCATAAATATTCTTCAGAATAATAAATATGACATACATCCAATGAATTGATTCTTAGCGTTATTTTTGGCTAAAGACAATGACAATTAGGATTATAACCCTCATGATATTTACCTTCCTATAACAATGCTGCTAACACCATTAATGAAATCCAGGCCTTGGACAATACTTCCTCTATGACTTGACTTGTTCTACACCATGCTTATGGTCAAAGAAAATGTCAAATGTCTGTGTGTCCATAAATCGGTTGAAAGCTATGGCCTCACTTTAAATTAGCATTTGGTGGAAGTTGAGCATAAATAAAGATAATCACACAAACAAGAACATTCACCACCATGAAACAGATCAAAGTCAACTGGGTCATTAAAAAAAATTTAAAAATCCAGCCTGTAACTTCAGTCCAGTCCTAAGTGCCGGAGAAATTATACTTTGGATGGGAAGGATATGGTAAGAAATTTGATAATGGCCATCTGCTGCTGATGTCAGGTCTACCTTAAGTAAGGGCAAGAGAGTTCTGGCAAGGGGCACACCTATGAATGTTTTTAGTGTGTGTGTGGGGGGGGGTGGGCAGGGTGTGTATGCAAGCATATATGTGTGTTTAAAGTAAGTGTTCAGCTATTAACAAGTTGGCCTTTCAAACCAGTAGCACCATGGAAAAAAGATATATTGTGAATGAGTGAAGAGTACGTCCTTGTAGACCCCTTTCAGTTAGTTTTGTTCTGACCTACAGGGTCATTGTGAGTCAGAATTTACTTGCTAGTAATGTATTTGGTTTTGATTTATACACTTAATACAACGCCTTTTTGTCTAGGTAGACTATACACCATCCAAAGTCTGAATTAATAGAATCCTAAAGTGTCTCATACACGTTTCAAGTCTTGTAAAACAATTTCAAAAAAATACTGGTTGTCATATTCTGTCCGTGGTTACAGGCATGCCCTTCTCCTCTCAATGGCAAGCCAGGAGATCATTTGTTATTGCTTTAACACAAAAGGGTGTCAGATCCTGAGTAGCATGATTCAGAGGTAAGTCATCACACTGGAGAGCATTGAGGTGGTTAGGGTGCAAGGTGGTCTCCATGCTCCATATTCAAGCTGCTTCTGTAATCAGATCCTTGCAGAAAGAATCCAGCCCTGAGGTGGTCTGGCAGCCATGAGAGCCCTTGAATGGCCTCTTCTAAGCTCCTCTTGCTCAGACCACCACCATTCAGATAGAAACTGAGTTAGGTCCAAATAGGATAAACTAAACTTCTGTTTAAGGGGGGGGGGGGAGGAAAATTGGCTTAAGGCTCAAGAGCTTTAAAATGAACCACGAATAAATGTTTTATTGCTTTGGAACTCCACCCCCTACACCCAGTCTCACCTTTCAGTGTTATTTTTAGAGATCTCATTACACCCCAGCTCAAACTAAAAATATGTATTCCAGGAATAGAAGAACATGCTTTTAATTGTGCAAAATAACACATATGTTCATGGACTCTAATTACATATGGCGTTTCATAGAGTCGATACCTGCTTTCAGGAGCAAAAGAAGATTGCTAACTGGTGGTTTTCTGTTGCAGCAGCTGGGCTCACTTGGGGTGCTGTTTGGCTCCATTAGCTTTTCTGGACTGGAAGTGTTTCCCTTGGTGAATGCTCTGATTTCACGTAAGATGGTGTGATTCGCATAAAACACAATAACCAGCCCCAGACAGCTTTGTTGGTCATGAGACATTCAGCTTCAAGAGTTCATTCCCTTTCTTCCTCAATCTCAAAGCTCTGGGAAGTGGAGTTAGCAGGCAGCTCAGCAGAATAATTGTGAAACCTTACAAATTTCCAGCTGAATGTTTATTTACTCTCCTTCTTGCCCCATGAGTGAGCAAATTAGTATCTCACTGAGGCTTGTTCTTTGTTAAACAATGAAAATAATAAATTTTAGGGAGAAACAACAATTTATCTACACTGCAGATGAGAAACTTAACTACCCAGTCGCATTTTTGTAACCTTCTTGAACCAGTGCCCAGCATGGCTAAGTGAAATAGTCAGACTTGCTGAACCCACACTTAGCATGTTTCGCAGTAGGGTGGCAGTCGGGTCAAGGTTTAGAACAGGATCTATCTATCTATCTATCTATCTATCTATCTATCTATCTATATCTATCTATCAGCTATCTATCTATCTGTTATCTATCTATCTATCTATCTATCTATCTATCTATCATCTATCTATATCTCTATACCTGGGGAGCTCTGCTGGCCTAGTGACAAGGAGCTGCACTATATTCTTGAAGGCACACTGTTCAAATCCACCAGCTGCTCCATGGGAAAATGCTGGGCAATCTCCATGTCATTAACTGCCTCTGAAAACCTGCCAGAGGGTCAGCTCTGGGTTGGTTCTGACTCTATGGAATACAACAACTATCTAGATCTAGATCAATCTATCAATCTATAAACACACACCCACACACACACACACACACACACACACACACAAAGAGAAAGAGAGATTGTCATGTTTGCACTCAGAAGTAAAGACAATATCTAATTGGTTTTAGGGGAAGAACAATGAGTTTGCACATCAAACAGCTAACCTTCCAGCAGGTTTTCAGGAGCTGTAAATTGCATGGGCAAAGATTGTTCCTCTTTCTCCTTCAGAGCCACAGGTGGATTTAAACCACCAGAGAAGTACCACTTAACAGCATGATACCTACTTCATCAAAGCTCCCTGAAGGGCAGAAAGAAATAAGAAATGGTAAGGATAGAAGGCCCACTACCTCACCTCCAGGTTTAATTATTGACTTCTCTCTATCTCAGAATCCTTGATTATTGCTGTCAGATGATAATTTTATTCTTTCTTTCAATATCTAGAAACCAAGGGCCTGTCACCAAGCAAAGCCAGAGGGGCCTTCTGAGAGCTGTTTACCCTTGCACTGCAGTCTATCCTTCCCAACTTAGCTTCCATTCTGACTTTGCACCAAGAAGAGGGTCTGCCAATCAAGGGAGGAGGAAAAGGAGGTGAGCCAGACCACAGAAAAGACTCTTCATCCCACCTGGACACCATATCACGAGCTATCTGTTAGATTCCTCAGGACACTGTGGTACTCATGTGCCCTGAATTTGGAGGTGGTTTTGGAGTGTCTGAGTTATCCTAGGGTAACAAGAAAGTGCTCAGGTGTTAGCCAAAATGTTGAGAGCTCAAGTCTGCCTAAACACCTCATAAGAAAACCTGGATGTCTACTTCTGAAAAATCAGCTATTGAAAGCCCTGCAGAGGAGAGTTCTATTCTGAGGTGCTTGGGGTCACGCTAAGTTGGAATCGCCTTGATGACAGGTGCTGCTTCTTTTTTTTTAAGAACTGTCTGAGAATGAACATGAATGGTCTAAACAGCAGTAGACCAACTGAAGAGAGAGTGTCAGATGTCCTCCTTCAGCTAAAAGGAGCCCTGGCTCCCAGGAGCTGGCTGGCTGGAGCGTTGATCCTTGCTATTCATCACACTGGGATGCCAAACTGGTTGATTTTCATAGATCTATGATTATGTCTTGTTCTGGACAATATCTGCTTTATTTTCAAGCCTATCAATAAACTTCTGAAAAGCCTGCGCCTATGAACAAGGGGCTGGCACAGCTCCAGAAAAGACAGACGCAGCACCAGCAGGGCAGACGTAAGAGGAAAGATACAACTTCACTGGCTAAGGAAGAACAGACGCTATGGTCCAGGAAGACTGAAGCAGGAAGTGACTGGCTTCCCATTTCTTCAAGTTCTCCCTATTCAAAGTGAAAAGAAAGTAAGATTTTCAAATTATATCCCTATCTGGTAAAGTTAAAAATTTCATTTACTGAACTGTATTTAACAAGTTTACTAAGCAAGTAAAAAAAGCACAGAAGCTTTTGAGAACTTGGTCAACTTTTTTTTTTTAACAGAGACAGAAGCCAGCAACAAGCAGTTTACAGTTGTTGTTCAGTTGCCAAGTGGGTGATGCTGTTAAAATAGGAGCAGCATCAGCTCTGTTTATATGAGCTCACAAAGGTTGCTATGTGTGAAGAGCCCACTTGTCTGACTAAGGTTGTTGCTAAAAGTTTGTTCCAAGATTTTTCCAAGGGATCTGAAAGAAGGCCCGCAGATTTATCACAAGATTGGCAGTAGTTCAAAAGTCTTGTTTTTCCCTGGCATCATCACATTGTCATAGTAAATGCTGGACAGTCAGCCAAAGACTGTGTCAGAATAAAACGAAAGGTTGTACTCACTGTTGGTACTAAACATGCCAGTAGATGCCATCCAACAACTGAGTTCAGCATTAATGAAATCGGAATATTTATGCTGAAGGGGAATTTGGCAAGCGGTGCCTTGAACAACTGCCTGCTTTTCAAGAGAAATGAGAATCATAGTTTGTTGGAGGGTAAGCTGGAATCTGAATTCAGATTTATGGGAGTTCTTTCCAACTTATCCCTCTCCCCAACAATCTATCTGGTATTTTGAGATACAGCCTGGATTAGTCACTTAACAACTAACCAGATAACTGTGTAACAAGGTGTGGAAGAAGGAAAATGAGGCATCACTAAATGAAAGGGCAGAATCCTGGGTCGTTATATCTCTAAGGGTCTTTCCTAAACTGGAATGTAACATCAAATGTGTAGAATTCAGTTTCTGATGGCTGCAAAGGAAATTACACAGGCCAAGTATCAGTGTAGTCCAGGAACTATGAGCAATGTGGTACTGCATGGGAAAGGTGTCTTTTCTGAAACACTCTTCAGAAACCCTTTGCGAAGAGTTTATTCTGAAGCGTAGGGATCCTATAGATCAAAATAAAACATTACATAGGATTTCCACAGCCGTAATCTTTATCAGAAGAGACCACCATTGTTTTCTTTTAAAAGGTAGCTAATAGGTACAAATTACCAGCAGTCAAGCACTCCAACTCCATTCAAGGATAATGCTAAATATGAGAGTTTTAATTGAAAGATCGTCAGTCTTTGGTCAATATCATCTGTATAAATATCAAAGGGGCCTCCCAGTGAGAATTTGACATTTCTATGACCCACTCTGTGAAAAAGGTTGTGTGCTATGAAAATTACACCAATCCTCTGAAAGAGATGGGGTAGACTTGTCCTCAGGAGGTATCTGAGAATCTGCTCTATGTCCTTTTGTAGTTAGGGGAACAGTATGTGCAAATGCCTCGACATGTAAGGGGTGGCTAGGGAAAGAGATGAGAGCATTGGTCAACTTGCTCTCTGGACTTTGTCAAGGCAAAGTTTCCAGAGTGTTTCCCAATAAGCAACTATAGGCCAGCAAGGTGCTGGTGTGGGTGGTCAGCAGAGGAGAAACAGCAGTGGATCCTGTGATTCTGAGGAACAACGCATCTGAAATGTATAACTCTTGTTAATGGAAAGTTTGGCCATTTGCAGTTTGAAATTGTCAAATAATGTGCTCTGAGCTTCCTGTATATGTCACCTGGTGACTCCATGCACACATTTCTATTAAACAGAAAGTCAAACTCATTGTCTATCCTGGTGACAAGGGCATCCTAGTGTCCTAGTGTAAAAAGCTCTGCTGCAATCCCAAAGGCAGGTGGTTCAAATGCTGCTCTGCAGGAGTAGGATGTGTAATCTCCTCCTTTGCAATAACTGCCTCTGACAACCCACTGCAGGGTCCGTTATGACTCCATTCCAATTCAATAGCACAAAACAATGACAACAGCGTCCATTTTAACTTACAGAGTTGACTTGTATGTAAGAAATCTTTAGGCCTTTTATTTCTGGGTGAGTTTGAACCTCCAACCTTTCTCTCAGTAGCTGAACACAGGCTACTTACACCACCTAGGGACTAAATATTACAAAATCTTGTAATGAGTCATAGAATATGTATTCATAAAGAAACACAGTCGTGCATACATACATACACAAATACTCTTTATAAACACTAACACTTTTAAAAACTAACTATAGCAATTTCCACTCCAACCAGTAGTGTATAAGAGTTCTCATTGTCCTAAACCCTCACAAACATTTACTATATTCCTTCAAATGCAATTTTAATCATTACTGGCATTTTCGGTTACTGAATTAAAATTGTATTGTGCTTTAATGTTATTTAACACAAAACAAAGAAACAAAATCCCACACTCATCAAATTGATTCTGATTCATGGTCCTGCTCCAGGGCTGGAAATCTTTATGGGAGGAAACTTCCCATCTTTCTTTCTTGGAATGCTAGGTAAATTCTTACAGATGGCCTCTGGGTTAGCAGCCATCCAGTAATACACTGCAATAACAGGGCTGGTTTTTTTTTTCTATAATTATGTTTTATTAATTTTCATAAACATTTACAGAGATTTTGGGCTTCCACTCATTCATTGTTGCAC
>NW_006399896.1:3966769-3967447 GCF_000299155.1 Elephantulus edwardii
CAGCATTTGTTGCTTGCTGTTCTGCTAAATTTTGCTATTTTGACTGGGGTGAAATGATATCTCATAGTTGTTTTAATTTGCATCTCTCTTAGGGCAACTTAAAGATTTAAAATTACATAAGACTGCTCAGAAAATTCTATGGCCCTGATTGGGTTTTCACCAATGCAAGCAAAGGTCTTCCAACACCCCCCCCAAAAAACTACTGCTATAGTGACCTTACAGAACAGGGTACAACTACCCCCTAAAGGGTTTCCAAAGTTTTCAGTTTTGTGGATATAATCTGTCACATTTTTCTCCCAAGAAGGAGCTGGTGGGTTCAAATTGCCAAATTTTTGGTACATTATTAAAGTGCTTTAGTCACTGCACCAGCTGGACCCTGTTTTACTTGTATGCTTTCAGGTTGGGGCCAATCCCTAAATGACCCACCAGTAGGTTTTCAGAAGCAGCAAATTGCATATCCTTCTCCCATGAAGCAATTGGTCAATTTGAAACACATGTGTTTGGGATTGCAGCACAGCTTCTTACCACTAGGCCACCAGAGCTCCTTCGACTTTTATAGACAGGCAAATGTAAAAGAATGTGAGAAATCCCTAGCCCTAAGAGAGATGCAAATTAAAACAACTATGAGATATCATCTCACCCCAGTCAAAATAGCAAAATTTAACAGAACATCAAGCA
>NW_006399896.1:3975551-3976458 GCF_000299155.1 Elephantulus edwardii
CAGATTGTTGATAGATCTTCCACCAATCCTGACCCCACATTTCTCCTCATAGAGCCCAGCCTCCCGGATGATCTGTTCTGCATACAGGTTGAAAAGGTATGGAGATAGGATGGATCCCTGGCATACGCCCTTCCCAATTTTGAACCATTCAGTGTTTCTTTACTCTGTTCTGATGACTGCATCTTAGTCCAAGTATAGGTTTTGCATTAGCACAATCAAGTGTTCTGGGATTCCAATTCTTCTCAGAGACAGCCACAGTTCGTTATGGTCCACACAGTCAAAATATTAGTGATAGTGTTTAATAATTTCCACACTCTATTGGATCATTTTTCGGGGGGGACAGGAATAAAAATGAATCTCTTCTAGTCAGCTGGCCAGATAGCTGTCCTACAGATTTCTTGGTACAGCTTGGTGAGCAACTCTGAAGCAACATCTGCTTGTTGACATATTTCAATTGGTATTCCATCAAATGACAACTATACACATGGACCTCACCTGATGGACTACACAGGAATCATATTGATTACATCTGTGGAAAGATTTATTGGAAAAGCTCAGTATCAGTTGTGAAAACTAGGCCAGGTGCTGACAGTGGAAGAGATCATCAACTACTTAAATGCAAGTTCAAACAGAAACTAAAGGAAATGAAAACAAATCCATCGAAACCAAAATTTGACCTTTCATCTCACCAGAATTTAAAATCTATCTGAAGAACAGGTTTGAGGATTTGAGCACACTAATGAATAATAGTCTCTTTGGAGAATAAGGTGCGTCTGATACAGGCCATGGTCTTCGCAATCACCTGTTATGCATCAGAGAGTTGGACAGTGACCAAGGAGGATAGAAGGAGAACTGATGCCTTTGAGCTGTGGTGCTGGAGAAGAGTATTGAGAATACAATGGACTGC
>NW_006399896.1:3976558-3984064 GCF_000299155.1 Elephantulus edwardii
GCAATGAAGGAGTGAAAGCCCAGAATCCCTGTGAATGTTCATTGAAACTAATAAAATTTAAAATAATAATAATAAAAAAAAGAACTGTGAGAAGGAAACAAGGTTACTTTTATGATTCTGATGAGTCCATCTGTTTAGCCAATTGATAATACTAGGATAGCATCACTATCATTTATATTATTTTATCCTGATTATTTTTACTAAAGTACAAGAATTATCTGTCAAAGATGAAGTCTGTCATCTCAAGTCTGACCAAACGAAAGATTTTTACCTCCCTTGAGTCCAAAACTGTAAATAAAGTTTTCACTCTCAAAATGATCCCACAAATTCTACATCAATTCTTGTTTTCATGAAAGTTGATGTTGTTGTTGTTGTTGTTATGTGCCGTCAAGTTGCTTACGACTCATAGCGACCCTATGTACAACAGCCCTAAACTCTGCTTTGTCCTGTGCCAATTGCACTGTCTCTGACACTCCCATCCCAATTATCCCAGTCACTGAATCAATCCACCTCACAGAGGGCCTTCCCCTCCTGCGCTGTCCCTCCACGCCCCCAAGCATGACGTCCCTCTCCAAGGACCGGTCCCTCCTCACAACATGTCCAAAGTATGTTAGATGGAGCCTCAGAATCCTTGCCTCCAAGGAGCCACCCACTTTAACCCTTTCCAGGACGAATCTGTTTGTTTTCCTAGCAGTCCATGGTATTCTCAATACTCTTCTCCAGCACCACAGTTCAAAGGCTTCAATTCTCCTTCTATCCTCCTTGGTCATTGTCCAACTCTCTGATGCATAACAAGTGATTGTGAAAACCATAGCCTGTGTCAAACGCACCTTAGTCTCTTTCACTTCATGAAAGTAGCTTTCATAGTAAGAGTAGATGAGAAATGACATGTTGTGTCCTTATTTATTGTGAGATAGGAGAGAGGAATAAAAACAAAATTTCCCAAGCACCTTCTGTCATCTGTCAAAGGAACAGACAGAAAAATAAAGAAACAAACAAAAAGCCAATCTCAAACCAATAATCTCATACCCTGGGCTTCAGTAAACATCCTAGTGGTACTATGATTAAGCACTGGGATGAAAACTAACAGGCTCAATCCCACCTGATGATGCTATGGGAAAATGACTTGGTGATGTAATCCTATAAATATTACAGCCTAAGAGATGTAATGAGAGTTGTACTCTGCTCTATGCAGTTGCTATGCATAGAAAATTGACTGCGTGAAACACTTCACTAATGAGACTAGCCTGAGACTAGGAGACTTCTCCATTAAGGTGGAAGTGGTACAGACCATTTCTGAACAGCGCTAGCCTTTGAGAAGAGCAGACTCTGTGTGGATCTCCAGAGATCAAATCAAGCCCTCTGTTGGTCCCTCCACCACTACCACCAGATGTTTGTTGGGACAGAGATTTTCTGAGCATGTGAGGGACATGAGGAAATTGGGTCACTAAGGAAGTCCTTTGTTTAGGGAATTTTCACCAAATATGTTATTTGCTAATTGGTGCTATTTATTGTGGTCCATCTGCCTGACTATTTGCATGAGTGAAGGTTATAATCACAGGGTAGAAGCATTTCTATCAGGAACTTGTCATGTGGTTCCCTGACTCATCCTAATGAACCCCTTAAAGTGAAGGCTCTCACTAAAGACATTTTTTTTTCTCTCTTAAAACTTTATTCTTTGGTGACCTTAATTTGACACTACTGAATGATGGAAAGCCATTTGTCACTCAATTTTTTTAATTTTATACTAAAAGAGATTTTATCCTAATGCTTCAATTTGCTAGATTTTATTTGAAACTTTATTTCAAAAATTGTGACAATATTTAACAGCCACAAGACTTTATTCAAAGGAGATAAACCATTAGGAAAATGTAATAATGTTGTTGAACAAGCTAGGAAGACTAAAGACAAAAAAACAGTTAAATATGAACCTAATAGGGAATTTTGTTCTCATGATATAGGGAAGTGGCTCTAAGAGCTCTTACTTGTTAACCAAAAACTCACTGCAATCAAGTCATTTTTGGCTTAGAACAAAGATCTGGTATTACAAACAATGTATATGAACTACGTAAGTAAATCAGTATAAAATTTAAAAACAACATTTAAAAAGACAATTATTTTTAAAAAGTAGCCATTGTAACAATAGAATATTATGGTGCTAGAAGATAAGCCCCTCCAAGCATGAAAAGGTCATAAATGTAAACTATAACCATTGCCTTAGTTTACTAATTAAACAAAATTAAGTTTCCTTAGAATTGTAATTCTTTGAGGAAGTAAACAGCTGCATTATTCTTTCAAATGGCTGATCTTTTTTTGGTTAAGAGTTCAATGCTTAACACATACTGTCAAGATGCAGTATTTAATAGTGCTTCAATTCATAGGAAGCAAAATACAGTAAAGGTTTACAATAATCTTTGTGAGTTTTGTTTGGGAGTTGCTGTGTTTTCTTGGTGGGTTATTTTTTTTTTTGGTTTGTTTTTATGATTCAACTCTACCTAGAGGAACCAGTCTACCAAAGAGTGACTTTCTACTCAAAGGTCTGTTAGCCACCTTTCAGGGAGTCACTAGGCAGTTAATAGTTAAATGCTAGGCAACTCACCCAAAGGATAATTGACTCCATCCAGAGATATCTCAGAAGAAAGTCCTGGCAATCTGCTTTTCAAAGAGCATAACCATCGTAAACTCTGTGAAGACCAGTTCTCTCTGTCAGCGTCTCTCCCATGCATGTCAGATATTAGTTTGGTTTGCTCTTTAGTTGACTTTCAGCCTTGTAGATTTCACCATATCTTTGAGGTAGGTGGGAGGGGGGAATATCTCATACTACATGCAAAAGCATGTGTTTCTAATCCACTAGTTACTCTTCAGGAAAAAAGATAAATATTCTCTTCCTGTGTGATTTACTGCCTCTGAGAAACCACTGGAGGGTCAGCTATGGGTCAGTTCCACGTGATGGCACACAACAACAATGACAACACACACCTGGGGTATTCTCAGTCTTTCTGGAAGAGCAGATGACCTGACACCTGGAAGGTGAGAGTGAGAAGGAACCTTGAGAAAGATCTACCTGGACATATTTCAGAAGGAACAGACACACCTTTCAGAAGGATCATGAGAACAAAAAGAGAACACTAAGTTGAGCCAGTAAAAGCAGGTTGGGTCTTCCTGGAATTCCACATGTCTGGGTTTAGTCACAGGCCAAGAATCAGCAGGTGGGGACAGAAGTCCCCTGGTCCTGATGTGTACCATGTTTAGGAAGCAGTGATTCTTGTCAAATTTTTAAATATAAAAAGAGGCATAGTTGGACCAGCTAAGTTTCCGCTCAAATACTTCTCACTGCTTTTTCTCCCTTCAGTCTATTCTTCTGAGAGCTTGACAATAAATAATGATGATAGAAGAAAAAGTGAGGCCTCTGAGTTGTGGAATTGGGTAAAATTACTGAATACCCATGGACTGTCCAAAGAACAAACAGATATATCCTTGAGAAGATGCAACCAGAGCACTCTTAAAGGTAAGAATGGTGAAGCTCCATTTCATATACTTTAGACATTGTGCTTGGGAAGGTTGAGGGATGGCGAAAGAGAGGAAGATCATCAAAGAGGTGGACTGACTACAGCTGTTGGCTCAAGTATGTCAGAGATTGTTAGGACACAGAATAAGACGGGATTCAGATCTGTTTTTGCTATGAGTCATACATGACCCGATGGCACCTAACCATAACACAACAAACTAACTAACTTATAGGGAGCCCTGGTGGCCTGGTAAGGAGTTGTGTTGCCAACCAAAGGCTGGCTCTTCAAATCTACCAGCTGCTTGGAGATAGGCAGTCTCCTCCAATGCAATTTATATCCCCTGAAGACCCACTGAAAAAAATCAGCTATGAATTAGTTCAACTTGATGGCACAAAATAACAACTAACTCATTGCTATTGAATGTGAACCAGCTGACTCTCCATAGGTTTTCAGAGGCAGTAAATCACATGGGAGAAAATCGCCCATCTCGTTTCCCACAGAGCAGCTGGTGGATTCGAACTGCTTATCTTTGGGCTGGCAGTGCAAATCTGTATGCACTGGGCCACCAGAAAACCAGGTAATAATACTGAAATGTAAAGAATGCTAACAATAACCAGAAAAGAAGTGCAGATAGTGATATATGGTTTGATTTAATTTCTACAACACACACACAATCATTCTAGCAAAAAGGAATATAAGTAGCATAAAAAGGAAATATAAGATAAAATATTGTGGTCCAAAAGCCTCATTCAGAACTCATTGCCCTAGAGTAGGGACCAACCCATAGCTAATCCTACAGAAGTTTCAGAAATTGTAAATCACAGAGCAGGAGATTGTCCATTTTTCTTCTGTTGCATCAGAAACAACTCATAGCTGACCCTCCAGTGGGTTTGCTTCAGAGGCTATAAATTGCTCTGGAAGAGATTGTCCACTTCCAGCAGGAGCAGCTGGCGGTAGCACACCTCATTACCATGAGGACACCGGAGTTCCCTGCATGCAGAGCTACTAGTGGATTTTAATTGCCAGAGAGGTGTGCGTTTGAGTTAACAGCTCAACTCCCCATGGACTACACCACAAGAACTTTCCACAGCACAGAAAAAAAAAAAACACCAAAAAACTGTTTACTCAAAAGCTTCATACTGACTCTAACAGTTACAAAACTGCTTCTTTGCTTACACTCTAATTATGATAATACATAAATTATTACTGGTAAGTAAAATTGATATCTGCAAAAGGAATAATGTAGACAATGGCTACTCTAATGCAATTTTCTCCCTTTTGACTTATTCTTCAGTGTGAAAGAATTTTTTTGTAAAGAATCTTTTCAATTTTTCCTATATTCGTCCATGTTTGTAAACTACTAAGTGCATGTACTACATTTATATCTCTGTTCACATTTTTGTATAATCCACTTTCATAATTTATACCTTTCATCATTTCAAATTTTTAAACAAATAAGAGCTGCAAGCAGAGACGCAGTAACTCCAGCTCCGTCTCTACTTCTCTGTGATCCATGATTTGTTTAAAAGCTGCTGAATAATCCAGGCTGATGAGTAGCACCGCAGAGAATGAAAATTGTCTTGCAACCAGAGAGCACTCAAGGTTCTAAACGTTTATGAACTCACTCTCTGAACAGAAATTATAAGATGGGTCTCCGTGTGTGAGCAGTGATCGTATAACTTTGAATTAAACCCCTTGGGGATTATAATGTTTATTAAAAAATAATGAGTTGTGCTAATTGGAAGTTTATGTATTAAGGAAGCTCAAATTTTTTAGATCTTAGAACAACAAAAGAGGGGTGGGGTTTTTGTTTTCTTTTTTATCAGATGTGTATATTATCATTGACTGATTCAAAGAAACAGACTTTTGGTTGGTTTTGCTAACAGCTGTTTGTTTTTAAAATTTTACAAACATCTTAATGTCTGAATCGAAGGTATCTGGGTATAGCAGACAGTTTGCACTTGGCTAGTACTCTAAACAGACAGAGTTCAGATCTTTTGTTCATAGGGTGACTATGGGTGGAAATAAACTGGAAGGCACTTAACAACAATGGCACTACTCTAAAAGTTGATAGTAGTACCTAACAGTATCTGAAGGAGAAAGGCCTAATGATCTTCTTCTATTAAGAGATTTGTTGTTAAATGCAGTCGAGTCTGCTACAACTTATAGAAGCTTTATGAACAATAGCTCTGAATGCTGCCCTATCATGAGCCTATTTCACTGTCTTCATTACCACAGTCACTGTGTTAATCCATCTCACCCAGGGTCGTCTTCTCCTGCACTTGCCCATGTACCCTTCCAAACATGATGTCCTTCTCCAAGGATTGGTCCTTTCTGGCAACATGCCCAAAGTATGTCAGATGTAGTTTCAGAATCTTTGATTCATGGAGCAACCTGTTCTACTCCCTCCAGAACAGATCTGCTTGTTCTCTAAGTGGTCCATTTTATGTTCAATACTCTTCTCCAGCACAACTCAAAGGCATCGATTCTTCTTCTGTCATCCTTAGTCACTGGCTAGCTCTCTGAGGTATAGTAAGCAATTGAGAAGACTAGCCTGGATCAGTTGCACCTTAGTCTCTAGACAGACATTGCTGTCAATCAAGTACTTGGAGGCATCCCTGACAACAGACTTTCCCAATACAACTCATCTTTTTATTTCCTGACTGCTAGTGCCAAGAATGTTGATTGTAGATTCAAGCAAGTTTAAATTGTTAACAATCTCAGTCTCTTCTTCATCCATCATAATTCTGCCAGTTGATCCAGTGCTGATAATCTTTGTTTTTCTTTATGTTGAGTTTCAATCCACATTGAAGACTACAGATTTTGACCTTTTGCAGCAGGCACTTCAGGTCTTTTTGAGTTTCAGCAAACAAGGTTGTGTCATCTGCATAACACAGTTTGTTGATGAGTCTTCCTCCAATCCTGTTGCCACATTCCTCCTGATCAAGTCCAGCCTCTCAAATTATCTCTTCTGTATAGAGATTTGAGAAGGAATGGAGAAAGAACAAGTCCCTGATGCACGCCTTTCTTGATTTTGAACAAAGCAATGTTTCCTTGCTCTGTCAGACATCTGTTTCCTAGTTTAAATACAGGTTTCATATGAGCATAATCAATGTTTCTGGGATTCTCATTATTCTCAAGGTTAGCCACAATTTGTTGTGATCCAGTCAAATGCTTTTGCATAGTCAATAAAACATAAATAGATGTTCTTCTGATACACTTTGCTTTCAGTCAAGATTCATTTAACATTGGCAATGATGTCCCTAGTGCTACAGCCTCTTCTAAACTCAAGGTGCACTTCTGGAAGTTCTCTTTTTATGTACTTTTCCACTAATTTTTTTATAATCTTCAGTATGATTTTGCTTATGTGTAATATTAGTGATGTCATTGTTGTTGTTGTTAAGTGCCGTCGAGTCGTTTACAACTCACAGCGACCCTATGTACAACAGCTCTAAACTGTTCTGTCCTGTGCCAATCTCATTGTCTCCGACACACTCATCCCAATTACCCCAGTCACCGAATCAATCCATCTTTTAGAGGGTCTTCCCCTCCTGCGCCTGCCCTCCACCCTCCCAAGCATAATGTCCTTCTCCAGGGACTGGTCCCTCCTTACAACATGACCAAAGTATGTCAGACGAAGCCTTAGAATTCTTACCTCCAAGGAGCAGGCCAGTTTAACCCTCTCCAAGATAAATCTGTTTGTTTTCTTAGCAGTCCATGGTACCCTCAAAACTCTTCTCCAACACCAAAGCTCAAAGGTATCAATTCTCCTTCTATCCTCCCTAATAATTTCCCAACTCTCTGACACATGATTGCAAAGACCATGGCCTGTATCAGGTGCACCTTAGTTTCCAGAGAGACACTGTTGCTCTTCAGTACTTTAGAGAGGTCCCTAACAGCAGACTTTTCCATTGCAATATATCTTTTAATTTCCTGGCTGCTGGTGCCAAGAGTGTTGACTGTGGAGCCAAGCAGACTAAAGCTGTGAACAATCTCA
>NW_006399896.1:3985333-4013141 GCF_000299155.1 Elephantulus edwardii
TGGGATAATTGGGATGGGAATGTCAGAGACAGTGCAATTGGCACAGGACAGAGCAGAGTTTAGGGCTGTTGTACATAGGGTCGCTACTTGTCGCAGGCGACTCGACAGCACATAACAACAGCAACAACAATGAATAAAGACCAAAAGAGCTGTGGAAAGCTATCAAGAATACTCTCCATGAAGAGTGCAAAAGGTCACTACAAAGACTGAGGAGGAACAAAGATTGTCAGAAGTGTGTCAGAAGAGACTCTGAATATTGTATTTGAATGCCGAGAAGCCAAAGCACAGGGGAGAATTCAGGAAGGGAAGGAGCTGAACAGAATATTTCAAAAGGCAGCTTAGGAAGAAAATACAAAGTATTATAGTGAAATGTGCAAAGAGCTAGAGTCAGCAAATCAAAAGGACAAACTAACGTGGCATTTCTTAAGCTGAAGAAACTGAAGAACAAAGTCAAGCTTCATGTTTCAATGCTCAACGATGCTCCAGGTAGAATATTGACTGATCGAGGAAGCATTGAAAGAAGATCGAAGGAGTATACAGAGTCCCTGTACCAAAAAGAATTGGCTGACACAGAAAAATTTCATAACACAATGTATGATCAAGAGACAATGGTGATGAAGGTGGAAGTTAAAGCTGCTTTGAAGAAATTGGAAAAATATAAGGCTCCAGGAATTGATGGGATTGACAATCTATAAAGATTACAGCCAAAATATCATCCCAGAGCAGTACATTCTGTCACATGGGGTCACTGTGAGGCAGAATTCAGTTAACAGTAAATGATTATTGCCTAAATCTACAATAGAAGTCTTCTACCAGCTACTCCTGCCAATCCCTAGTAGTTTTCATTTGCCCACATGAGAACAGGCAGTTTCTGTGATTTCCACAGGTTAGGATGCAATAATAGAAACCAAAGGTCTCCAGGGCTCTCCTGTATGAGTTGGCAAGGCACATGATGGCATAATTTTAGACTGCATGTCTACATGTGGAGCATGGTGCTTAATGTGGAGTCAGGAATGGAAAGAAGATAGCTGGGTTTGACTGTGGAGAAGTCAGCACCTAGGACTCCACCTAAGAGCTGAACAACTACTTAGTTTCAATCAGCAGGAGTCATGCAGGATGCTTCCCAGAATCCCCGCCCTCATATTCAATGTGAACTTGCACAGTTTTATATTGGCAAATAATTCAAATAAGAAGGAAGGAGAGGAAGGGGAGAGAGGAAAAAGAAAAGGATATAAGGGAGAAGGGAGAAAGGAAGGGTAGAAAGGATGTGAGAAGAAAAGGAAAGATCAAGGATGAAAGAGAGAAGGAAGAAAGGAAAAGAGCAAAAGGAGGGAAAGAGAAAAAGAGAAATTATAAGGACTGATACATCTGCATGCAATACCTGGCCAGACATTTCTAGTTTATAATCTCCATCTGACAAACAACTGCTTTATTCAGCAAATCGAATCTTAATTCCTTGGCATATAATTAAGGAGACTAACTTAGCCCTTCTTCAGGGGCCATTTAGTGTTTTATTACTTGTGGAGAAGTCCTCTTAGGCAGCAAAAGATGGTAGAGACTGCCAATTTCAAATTTATTCAGGCCATTGCTGTATTGATCCTGTAGCTCTATGACAAGTTCCAATTCTTGTCCAGGAAAAAGTCAGTGCTGGGCCTTCAGTGTTGTGCTAGGCAGTTTGAATTTACCAGCTGCTCCATGGAAGAAAGATGGACAATCTACTGCATGAATATTTAGTCTAAGAAACTCAATGGCCATGGATAGGTATTTTATAGGCATGTGTAGGCATTTTGCTTGCACATCTGGGCTCCCACACTTGGCTGTAGGCTGCAGACTGATGTCAAACTGTAGCAAAGCCTGGGAGCGAAGGGCATCTTCTTGTTTGCCAACTACTATTTCCCCTGTAACCTGCCAGAAGCAGACAAGGGCATGCAAGCTTGTGGAACATTTATACTATATGGAGCTTTGAAATAGCCTTTGGACAGCAGAGAAAACCTTGAATAGAGTATTCTTTGTTTTGATCTAATGATAAAGACATGCTAAATCTCTGCGCCCAGAAGCTGTCTGGGTTTTGCATTGTATCAATTCTACCTCCTCTCCTGGCACTGCAGGGGAAAACACATTACAGTAGAAAGTTTGATTTGCTGGACTGAAATCAGCATCTGTCTGTCAAAGAGGGAGGGCACCTCATCCGGTGCCAATTTGACCACTCTCTGGCTTAGGATAAAAGTGAAAATTTGTCAGATTTGTTAAGACTAGGCTGTTTTGGTTTCTCCATTTTCAGCTAGTCTGATGTGAAGCGTGAAATGAACAGAGCACTGCCAGAGTTGTTGGAACTGACTCACAACTGATCCTCCAGCAGATTTTCAGGGAATTATGTAGAAAGCAAGTGCCCATCTTTCTACCTAGGAGTTCTTAATGAATTCAAAGACCCAGAGAGGTGCAGCTTTGGGGTTAGCAGTACAATTTCTTAAGGACTACATCACCAGAGCTCCCTGATGTGAAGTGCAGGACAATCAATATAGGCTATCTTTTTAAAAATTACACATACACAAGGTATACAAGCTTTGTAAGCAAACAAACAAAAAATAAAAAGGAAAACTAAACAATATAAAACCACAAAATACATGTACAAAACAGGATATGTATGAATGAGAACCAATAAAAATATTTCTCAAAATCTAAAAAAAAAAATAAAAATTATACAGATAGTTTTGCTGAGGAGTCTTGTGTTCAATTAGGAAACCATGAGCATCTGCATCCACAAGCAAAGTCCATTCCAAAGCAAGCCATTAGGTTGCAGCAATCAACCCTCATTCACAGCACGAATCATGTTCTCTTCATTTGGTTGAGTTCTCGTTAACTCATCCCCAGCCCTCTATGGCTTGGTTTAAATGACCATCAACAATAAACTCAGGAGGCCGAACTTCTCTCAACATTCCAGATCTGTTGGTCCTTTCAGTTGGACTTAGCCCTCTAAATGGGGCTGAGTCAGTAACCAGGTGTCCTCATGACTCCCTGTTCCTCAAGTCTACAACTCTTTTTGCTGACTGACACATCTGTGCATGCTAGGCTTGATAGGGATGGGCCAATCAGAAATTTGCTCTCTAAAAGTCAGATATGAAGCCATGAGCCATGAAATAGCTGACTTACGTGCTTTCATGAATGTAGTTATTAGTAAGATGAATGTAAGGGAGAACAAAATACAATGTAAATGAGAGATCACAGTAAACAAAGTAAATAGAAACATTAATCTAAAAATTACACATAAATCAGTAAAATTCAATTGCCATCTAATAGATTAAAAATTATGGCAACCACTTGTGTTTAAGAGCAGTCCTGTGCTTCACAGGTTTTCAGTGGCTGGTTTTTAGAGAAAGATCACCAGAATTTTCTTCCAAGGCACCTTACATTTGAACCACTAACGTTTCTGTTAACAATCAAACCATTTGTAATGTCCAAGGACTCCAGTGTGCCTAAACACACACACACACACACATTTACACACAGAAAAAAAAGACCAGATGAATTGAATAAACAACCAGATTTGTAATTGTTTTCTCCAGCTGGTTAAAATAGCAAAAGAATTATTTTCCTTTTTGCATAATTAACTGTAATTTTCTAAATGTTTTAGCATAGAAATTTACTAATGTCATAAGGAAATAATCCATAAACAAAATCTATGGGAAAAGGGAGTAAACATTGCAACATATTAGATTGCATCCCCTCTGACAATATTTAAATCACCATTAATTCCTTTTAGTCTGGGAGGGTAATGTGTTTTGTATTGAGCTACTAAATAAGAAGTTAATATTTTTAAATCACCAATTGCTCATCAAGAGAAAGATAGGCAGCCTCCTCCTGTTAAGATTTATGGCCTTAGAAATCAGATGGAAGGTCATTATAACTGCTAAAACCTTCTGGCAAGGCTAAACCACCTGCAATAGAAAAACAAAAAGTAGCCTGGATTCTACTCTGTTCTGCTCTGGGCATGTGGCCCATCTGCCTGGCAAACAGGAAGAATTGGTCATGCCTCAGGAAATGTCTACAGCATTTCACCACATGGCCAGAGGCTACAGCCTGGAATGCAAAGCCTTATGCTTCATTTGACCTTTCCCCTTCCCCAACATCAGACTTTGGACAATAATCACTATCTTTAGGTGAAGGAAGTGCCTCTAAGCCAGCCTGTGGACAGCTGATGTAAAAAGGGAAGTAACAAAACCCAGTATATACTACTTTTCCAACCAGATAGGTAAATTGGACCTGCATAAGCAACATTCATCAAAGTCTGGGAACCATCAATTGGAGAGTCTACAGAGTGGAAAATATGAAACAGGGCATTGAATGTGTCACTGCTTAGAGCCAATCTGTCCCTAAAACCACACCAAAACTATGGCCATTGAATAAGTTCCAATGCATAGTGACTGTCCAATAGGTCTCCAAAGTTATAAATCTTTATTCAATGAGAAAGCTTATCTTCCTCCTGAGGACCAACTGGTGAAATCAGACTGTTGAATTTTCAGTTAGCAGCTCAGTACCTTATCCACTATGCCACCAGAGCCCTTTATTATAACGGAGAACCTTAGTCCAAGATAGGCAACAATGTAACTGTGAATTCAATGAATACCATCCTCACTAGCTGGTCCCACTGGTGCTTATTCTTCCTAAATTTTTTTTAAAAAAATTATTGTTTGTATGATAAGAACATGCTGTGGATGTTAGTTGCTACCAGAGTAAAAGGACAGTGACTCATGAAAAACAGAACAAAATATTACTTAGGATACACCACCCTTATGACCATTTGGAGGTTTGGCCATTCTGAATCATAATTTTGTTATTGGCTGATTTCAGAAATATATATTCAGGCCTTTCTTCCTAGTCCATGTTAGTCTAGAGATTCCACTAAAACCTGTTCAAAATCACAGCAACACGCACACCTTCAGTGACAAATGAGTTGTGGCTGCATGAGGTCTCAAGCATGAGATGAAGACTTCTGCTAATCTATCCGTATAGACCACAAGACAAGTAAAAAGTTCCTGAGGGATGAATCTGTGAAGCACAGGACATTTTCAAGGTAGCGAAACAATTCTTTATGACAGTGTGCAGGAGGATGCATGGCGTGACAAATTGTTAAAACCCACTGTAAACACACAGTGAATCCTAGTAAAAATAATGGCCTTTAGTTAATGACATTGTATCAGCATTGGCTCATCAGTTCTAATGAATAAATGGATTACACCAATAAAAATTGTTAATAGTATGGAAATCCATATGCAAGGGAGAATGAGTGTATGTGGAAACTCAGTGTACATTCTGTGCAATTTTTCCATAAACCTAAACTGTTTTGAAAAATTAAACTGTGTTAAAAAAAAATGATTTCTCTTATTAAGTTAGATCCAAACCCAGTGTCATTAAAACCTCCAGCAGATTGTATTGAGTAATGATGACTTCTACCTAAGTCAAAAGTGTCATTCCATTCATTCGTATGGACATGGTAAAACTTTATATCATCTCATTACTCAATGGCTCAAATATCTTTACAATGCCAGATTTGAAGCTTTATTGGTATGTACATTGCCAATGTATCTGAACTCCAGTTACTAAAACTGGGACTCACAACTTTCCAGCACCTAAATAATGATGGCTTAAAACTTTAAAAGTAAATCCAAAACAATTTTTTTCCTAGTAGATGGGCCTCATGATGCACCCTCATTGACATCACTGAACAGAGGCTCAAAGTTTTCTTCAAGTAAAAGACACTATTCAGATGAACAACATCCCTTTCCTTGATGACTCCCCAGTGCAGAATGACTGTAATACTATTTTTCTAAGTTTAATATTTTTATTTAATATGGATGGGGTCAGAAAAGCAAAAGGGAAGAAGTCACTTGTCAGTTCTCAAGCTGAAGGAACTGAAAGACAAATTCAAACCTCAAGCTACAACACTGAAAAATGCAATGGACAAAATATTAAATGACCCAGGAAGCATCAAAAGAAAAATAAAGGAATATACAGAGCCACTGTACCAAAAAGAAATGGCTAACACAGAACCATTGCACGAAGTAGAATATGATTAAGAACAGATAGGAATAAAGGAAGAAGTTCAAGCTGCTCTGAAGGAATTGACTAAAAATAAGGCCCGATAAATTGATGGAATACCAGTTGATGTAGTTCAATAAATGGATACAGCCTTGGATGTATTTACTAAATTATGACAAGAAATCTGAAAGATAGCTACCTGGTCAACTGACTGGAAGAGATCTATATTTATTCTGAAAAAAGGTGATCCAAGAGAATGTAGAAATTTATAATATCACTAATATATACAAGCAAAATCCTACTGAAGATTATGAAAAAACTACTAGAACCACACATTGACAGAGAACTTCTAGTATTACAAGCTGGGCTTAGAGAAGTTACAGCACTAGGTATATCACTGTTGATGTCAGACGGATCTTGGCTGAAAGTAGAGAATACCAAAAAGATGTCTATCGTCTATGCAAAGGCTTTTGATTCTGTAGGTCACAACAGATGGCAGGTAACATGGGTGAAAATTGGAATCCCAGAACATTAATTTGTAATCATGCAAAATCTAGACCAAACAGCTGTTGTCTAAACAGAGCAAGGGAACATTGCATGGTTTAAAATAAATTAAAAAAAAGGAGTGCATCAGAGATGCATCCTTTCTCCATACCTCTTCAATCTATATTTGGGACAAGTCATTCAAGAGGCTGGACTTTATGAAGAGGAATATGGGATCAGATTAGAAGAAGACTCAACCTGTGTTATGCAAAAGAAACAACCTTGCTCAGTAAAATTGAGGACTTAAAATGTTTGCTGCAGAAGATCAATGATTGTAGCCTTCAATACAGACTACATCTCAGCATGAAATAAGCGAAATTATTATTATTATTGTTACATGCTCTTGAGTTAAGTAAAACTCATAGTGATCCTATAAAAACAAATCTGAACCTTGTCCTGTCCTGTGCCATCCTCACACTTCCTGACACATTAGAGCCATTGCAGTAGTCACTGTGTCAATCCAACTGGTTAATGACATCCTTCACCAACCCTCTGCCTTTCTAAGCATGATCTCCCTTTCCAAGGTATAACCTCTTCTAACAAAATGCCCAAAGTATAGGAAACGAAGCTTTATCATCTTTGCCTCCAAGAAGCTTCTTAGCTGCATTTTCTCCAAGATATATTTGTTTGTTCTTTTGTCAGTCCATGAGATATTCAGCACTCTTCCTCAACATAACTCAAAGGCATCAATTCTTCTTTTTTCATCCTTGTTCATTGTCCTTATTCATTGTCCAGCTCTCAGATGCATGACAATCATGATAGATGGAGAAAAGATTGAGGTCATTACTGATTTTATCTTCCTTAGATCCACAATCAATATCCTTGGTACACCGGGGAGGAAGTCAAAAGATAAGTTGCTTTGGGAAAATCTGCTGTCAGGGATCTCTCAAGAGTTGTAAGTAAACAACCGTATCATTCTAGGGACTTAGGTGTACCTGATCTAAGCCATAGTCTCTCAATTGCTGAGAGTTGAACAATGAATAAGGATTACAGAAGAAGAATCAATGCCTTTAAGTCTGTCCTAGAGAAGGTATAACCAAGTTGCTATTGGGAGGCAAGGATTTTGAAACTCCATTTCATATACATTGGGCATGACAGGAGTGGCCATCCTTGGAGAAAGAAATTATGTGTGGCAATAAGGAGGGTCAGCTAAGGAGAGGATGACCCTGGATGGGAAGAATTGACATGATGACGGTGGCAGTGGGCTCTTAACAGTGAATTTGGCTGAGGATAGGGCAAGGCTCAGAGTTCATAGGGTCACGATGAGTTGTAGTCAACTCAATGGCAGTTAACAACATGATGCAACAAAGATTTCTATGCTCAGCTTTTTGAAGAAATGCCAAACTGCCTTCCAGAGTTGTTGTACCCTTTCTCAATCCCATTAGGAATACATGAGTGTCCCAATCTCTCCACATCCTCTCCAACATTTATTGCTACTGTTCTATTAAAATTTGCTAGTTACTGGGATTAGATAGAACTTTATTGTTGGTTTGATTTGTATCTCTGATTGCCACAGATTTTGAACATTTCTTCATGTATCTGAATGTTTTCCCCATTTTGTTTTGGATTGTCAATCTTTTTCTTGTGGAAGCCTTATAGTATTCTGTAAACTTTAGTTATGAGATCCTTGTCTGAAATATCACTGTCAATTTTTTTCTCCAGTCTGTATGGGTTTTCTTTCACCCTGTTGGATACAGATTCTGCATACAGATTCTTTCTTTTTAGAAGTTCCCATCAATTTCATTTCCTCCTGGTTGTGCATTTCTGGCTATATTTCTCAGTTAATTTATACCATAGACTAGGATTTCTAAGTTTGGTCCCATTTTTGTCACCTCTGATACTTACGGTTTTTGGTTTTACCCTTAGGTCTCTGATCCACTTTGAGTTGATTTTTGTGTATGGTGTGAGATGTGGGTCTTATTTCAGTCTTCTGAAGGTATATGTCCAGTTTTGGTAGCACTATTTGTTGAAAAGATTGCCTTTTTTGGCTATTTGATAGGTTTTGTTTCCTTGTCAAATACCAATTGACCATAAATAGATGGGTTGCTTTCTGGGTTCCAGTTCTATTTCATTGGTCTATGTGTCAGTCATTATACCATGCTCTTTCGGTTACTACAGATGTACAGTATATTTTGAGATCAGAGAGTGCTATGCCTTCCACTTCATTTTTATATTTCAGAAGAGTTTTGTTTATTCAGAGTCTTTCCTTTTCAAATAAAACTGCAACTAGGTTTTTTTATTCTGTCTCTTTGTAGAATAAGTTTGGTATTTGTAACAGAATTTCATTGAACATGTTGATTGCTTTTGATAAGATTGTTATTTTCACGATGTTGAGTCTCCATATTCATTGAACAAGGATTGTATTTCCATTTAGTTGGTCTTATATTGTATTATTTCTTAGAGCTGTTGGTGGTGGTATTGTTATTGTTATGTGCCGTCGAGTCACTTGTGACTCATAGTGACCTAAACTCTGCTCTGTCCTGTGCCAATCGCACTGTCTCTGACACTCCCATCCCTATTATCCCAGTCACTGAATCAATCCACCTCATAGAGGGCCTTCCCCTCCTGCGCTGTCCCTCCACGCCCCCAAGCATGATGTCCTTCTCCAAGGACCGGTCCCTCCTCACAACATGTCCAAAGTATGTTAGACAGAGCCTCAGAATCCTCGCCTCCAAGGAGCCACCCGGTTTAACCCTTTCCAGGACGAATCTTTTTGTTTTCCTAGCAGTTCATGGTATTCTCAATACTCTTCTCCAGCACCACAGCTCAAAGGCATCAATTCTCCTTCTATCCTCCTTGGTCACTGTCCAACTCTGATGCATAACAAGTGATTATGAAGATGATGGCCTGTATCAAACACACCTTAGTCTCCAGAGAGACACCATTGATCTTCAGTACTTTGGAGAGGTCCCTAACAGCAGACTTTCCCATGGCAAGGCACCTGTTAATTTCCTGGCTACTGGTGCCAAGAGTGTTGACTGTGGAGCCAAGCAAACTAAAGCTGTGTACAATCTCAATCTCTTCACCATCCATCCTGATGCTGCCAGTTGGTCCAGTGGTGAGAATTTTTGTCTTCTTGACATTGAGCCTCAATCTCTATTGGAGGCTGCAGTCCTTGACACTCTGCAGCAGGTGCTTCAGGTCCTCTTCAGTTTCAGCAAGCAGGGTTGTGTCATCTGCATAACGCAGATTGTTGATAAATCGTCCCCCAATCTTGACCCCACATTTCTCCTCATAGAGCCCAGCCTCCCGGATAATCTGTTCTGCATATAGGTTGAAAAGGTATGGAGATAGGACGCATCCCTGGCATATGCCCTTCCCAATTTTGAACCATGCAGTGTTCCCTTGCTCTAACGACTGCCTCCTGGTCCAAGAATAGGTTTCGCATTAGCACGATCAAGTGTTCTGGGATTCCCATTCTTCTCAGAGTCAGCCACAGTTTGTTATGATCCACACAGTCAAGTGCCTTTGCATAGTCAATGAAACACAGATAGACATTCCTCTGGTATTCCTGCTTTCTGTTAAGATCCATCTAACATCAGCTACAATATCCCTAGTACCACGACCCCTTCTAAACCTAGCCTGGACTTCTGGTAGTACTCTGCTGATGTGCTGTTTCAGTCATTTTTGGATAATCTTCAGTAAAATCTTGCTTGCATGTGAAATCAGTGAGATTGTTCTATAGTTTCTTATAGTAGTGTTCTATAATTATCCTTATAAAGGTTTTTTATATCTCTGTTGTTGTTCTTATTGTTGTAGTTGTGTGCTGTTGAGTCAGATCCAATCCATCACTAATCCTGTAGTAGGTTTTCAGTGACAGTAAATTGCAGTATTAGAAATTGTCCACCCTTCTCCCAGCTAGTTGATTTGAACCGCATACCTTTGTTCTCTAGTTAGGTTCATTCCCAAGAATTTTATCTGGTGTTTGGCTATTGTAAATAGTATTGTTTTCTTAGTTTCCTTTTCTGTGCTTGCTTTCTTATTGTAGAGATAACCCACTGATATTTTGTATATTAATCTTGAATCTTTCCACTCTACAATATAAGTCTAAAAAATTTTTTTTGAGAGTCTTTGAGGTTTTCTGTGTAACTGTCACATCATCTGCAGTTTTACCACCTCTTTGTCAATTTGGATGCCTCTTATTTCCTTCTCTTGTCATATTACCCTGGAAAGTACTTCTAATTCATTATTGAATAGGAATGGTGATTGTGGGCATCCTTGTCTGGTTTCTGTTCATAAGAAGAATGAATGCCTTTCTCCATTGAGAATAATATTGGCTCTTGGGTTTGCATATATACTTTTCACTATTTTGAGAGCATTCCCTTCTATCCCTATTTTGTTGAGTGTTTTAATCAAGAATGGGACTTGGATTTCATCAAAGACATTTTAAGCATCAATGGATAAAGATCATGTGTTTCTTGTTCTTTGTTTTGTTGGTGTAATGCATTATGTTGATTGCTTTTCTTATGTTGAACCATTGTTTATCGTTGCATACCTCTTATGAATCTGTCTTGATCATGATGATATGTGTGTGTGTGTGTGTGTGTGTGTGTGTGTGTGTGTGTGTGTATAGACAGAGATAGAGATAGTGAGATTCTATTGGATTTTGTTAAGAATTTTTGTGTCTATGGTCATGATAGATGTTAGTCTATGTTGTTGTTCTATGGTTTTCTTTTTTAGTAATATCTTTACCTTTTTTTGGTATTAGGGTTATGTTTACATCATAGAATGACTGTGACCGTATTCCATCTTTTTCTGTTTTTTAAAAATAATTTAGGTAGTCTGGTCTCTCTCTAGCTGACATCTTGCATCCCCTCAAGTGCAGCCTACCTCAGGTGGTCTGCCAAAAGACCCCCTGAGTGCCAGCCCTCGTCCCTGCACAGCCCCATTCCCTCTCTGACAAGATGAAAGAAACGATCATGAATCAGGAGAAACTTGCCAAACTGCAGGCACAAGTGCGCATTGGTGGAAAAGGAACTGCAAGCAGAGAGAAGAAGGTGGTTCATAGAACAGCTACAGCCGATGACAAAAAACTTCAGTTCTCCTTAAAGAATTTAGGGGTAAACAATATCTCTGGTGTTGTGGAGGTGAATATGTTTACCGAGCAAGGAACGGTGATCCACTTTAATAATCCTAAAGTTCAGGCATCTCTGGCAGCTAACACTTTCATCATTACTGGCCATGCTGAGACAAAGCAGCTGACAGAAATGGTACCCAGCATCTTAAACCAGCTTGGCACAGATAGCCTGAGTAGTTTAAGAAGACTGGCTGAAGCCCTACCCAGATAATCTGTGGATGGAAAAGCACCACTTACTACTAGAGAAGATGATGGTGAAGTTCCAGATCTTGTGGAGAATTTTGATGAGGCTGCAGAGAATGAGGCCAACTGATTTGAGTCAACTTTTGAAGAAGATAAAACGTGACGAAGTTACTTGGAGCTGCTATTTTATATTATGACTACTTTTTTAAAATTTTTTGTTTATGGATCTGATAAAATCTAGATCTCTCATATTTTTAAGCCCAACAAGCCTTTTGGACATTGCGGCTCTTTTCAGTTTCTGCTTAAATATAATTCGTTCTTTGCAGCTAAATAAGCTGAAGAAGCCTGGGAATAAAATTTGAAACAAAGATTAAAAAAAATAATAATAATTTAGGTAGAATTGGTGATAACACTTCTCTAACTTTTGATAGAATTCAGCCAGGAAACTGTCTGGGCTAGGACTTTTGAGGGGGGGGAGAGTCTCTTTTTGACCCAGTTTCTCTCTTTGTAGTGGGTTTGTTCAAGTGTTCTATTTCTGTCCATGTTAACCTGGGTAGGGTGTGGGTTGCTAGGTATTTATTTATCTGTTTCCTCCAGATTTTCAAATTTATTGCAGTATTCTTGTGGCTATTGTTGTGCCATCATGTCAGTTTGGACTCATAGCAAATCTACCAAAAATAGCTCTGAACCCTGCTCGATCCTGAACCAATCTCACTGTCTCTGAGACATTGCTCCTCTTACCCAAGTCGTTGTGTCAGTCTATCTCATCTAGTGTCTTCCTCTCCAGGGCTGAATCTTCACCCTTCTAAGCATGATATCCTTCTCCAAGGACCAGTCACATGAGCAACATGCCCAAATTATGTCTAACAGAGTTTCAAAAACCTTATCTCTAAGAAACAACTGGGGTTCAACCTCTCCAGGACAGATATGTTTGTTCTTTTGGCATTCCATGGTATGTTCAACACTTTTCTCCAGCAATACAACTCAAAGGCATTCATTATTCTTCTGCCATCATAAATTATTATCCAGCTCTCTCATGCATAGCAAATAATTGAGAAGACCATGGACTGGATCAGGTGCACCTTAATCTAACATTGTTTCTATTTAAAACCCTGTACAGGTCCTTGACGGACACTTTCTCAATGTAACTCTTCTTTTGATTACTACTGTTGCCAAGAGTATTGATTGTAGATCTGAACAAGATTAAATTGTTAACTATTTCAATCTCTTCTCCATCTACAATGATTCTACCAATTGGCCCACTGCTGGGAATCTGTGTTTTCTTGATGTTGAGATATGATACGTATTGAAGACTAGTCTTTGACCTCCTGCAAAAAAGAATTGACTGACAAAAAAGAATTTCATGAAACAACATATGACCAAGAGACAATGGTAATGAAGGAGGAAGTTCAAGCCACTCTGAAAGAATTGGCAAAAATAAGACCCTAGGAATTGATGGAATACCAGATAATAAATTCCAACAAACAAATGCAGCCCTGGACATGCTCACCAGGTTGTATCAAGAAATCTAGAGGACAGCTACCTGGCCAAATGTCTGAAAGATATCCATATTTATTCACATTCCCAACAAAGTGATCCAACAGAGTGTGAAAATGACTGAACACTGGCATATAGGGGGTTTTTTTTATAATGTTCTATCAGTATCAATTTAATTTCAGCTTGTTCTGTTGTAATAACACCTTTTCATTTCTTATTTTGAGTATTTGTGTCTTCTCTTTCTTTACTTTTGTTAAGTTTGCCAATTGTTTGTCAATTTTATTGACCCTTTCAAAGAACCAGCTCCTGGTCTTATTGAAGATTTCATTTGTTTTTCTGTTTTTTAAAGGATAATTGACAGAGTGAGTAAATCATTGAACAATATCATTAGTATCACATGCAAGCAAGATTCTGCTGAAATATATCCTAAACAGGCTAGATCAACATGTTAACAGAGAACTAACAGATGTGCAGGCTGGGTTTAGAAGAGGTCGTGGTACTAGGGATATTATAGCTAATGTTAGATGGATCTTGGCAGAAAGTAGAGAGTACCAGAGGAAAGTCTATCCGTGTTTCATCGACTATGCAAAGACTTTTGACTGTGTAGATCACAACAAACTGTGGCTGACTCTGAAAAGAATGGGAATCCCAAATCGTTTGATTGTGCTTATGCAAAACCTATACTTGAACCAAGAGGCAGTCATCAGAACAGAGCAAGGAGACATTGTATGGTTCAAAATTGGAAAGGGTATCAGCCAGGGATGTATTCTGTCTCCATACCTTTTCAAAATATATGCAGAACAGATTGTCAGCAGTGATGGGCTGTACAAAGAAGATTGTGGCATCAAAATTGGAGGAAAAATCATCAACAACCTGCATTATGCAGATGGCACAACCTTACTTGCTGAAACTGAGGAAGACCTGAAGCGCTTGCTGTAGAATGTCAAGAACTGCAGTCTTCAATATGGATTGAAGCTCAACATCAAGGGGGGGAAATATTCCCATCACTGGGCCAATTGGAAGCATCATTATAGATGGTGAAGAGCTTGAGACTGTTAACAGTTTTAGTTTGCTTGGCTCCACAATCAACACTCTCGGTACCAGCAGCCAGGAAATCAATTGCATTGGGAAAGTCAGCTGTCCGGGACCTCTCCAGATTACTGAATGAAGAGCAATACTGTAAGGCTGGAGACTGAAGTTTACCTGATACAGGCCATAGTCTTTGCAAATGCGTACTATGGGAAAGAGAGCTGAACAATGACTAGGAATGATAGAGAATTAATGCCTTTGAGCTCTAGTGCTGGAGAAGAGTGTTGGATAAATCATGAACTGCTAGGAGAACAAACAGGTTTGTTCTGGAGAGGATGAAACTGAGCTGCTCCTAGGAGGCAAGGATTCTGAAGCTTCATCTGACATACCTTGGGCATGTTGCAAGTCCTTGGAGAGGTACATCATGTTTGGGAGGGTGGAGGAACAGCACAAGAGAGGAAGACCCTCAATGAGAAGGATTGATTCAGTGAGTGGGATAATGGGAGTTGGTGTACTGGAGACAGTGAGGTTGGCACAGGATAGAGCAGGGTTTAGTGATCTTGTACACAGGGTCACTATGAGTCACAAGCAACTTGAAGGCACATAACAACAACAAGGAATAACACAATTTCTTGATGCATAGCTTGACATGACAAATATTAGTTGCTTTTATTACCACCATAAACAAAAGGAATCCAAGTGCTGTAGTGCCTGATACATTAGGCTGCTAACCAAAAGTTGTCAGCTTAAATCTACCAGGTTCTCTTCTTGAGGAAGAACGATGGGTAGTCTCCTCTCACAAATATTTATAACATCAGAAATAAGCAGAATTTAACTATCAGTTTAAATCTTCTCAATGGCAGTGGGTAGTTAGCACAGTATTTTGAAGTCTGTTTGGTGCTCCACACATGTTTCTAGGCCTTCACCTTTTCTGAGAGTAGAGTATTTGAAAGACAATATATTTATACATGTGTATATTAGCCATATAAATATCTTCCTCTGTGAAAATTATTTCCATGTCTTTTGCCCATTTTATAATTGTGTTATAAGTCTTTTCTTGTGGAGACCCTGTAGGATTCTGTAAACTTTTGATGAGACCCTTGTCGGAGATGGTATTGTCAAATTTTTTTTTCCCAGTCAGTAGGTTTTCTTTTCACTCTGCTGGGAAAATGCTTTCATGAGCACAGTAATTTTATATTTAGAGGGTCCCATTTATCAATTTTATCTTCTTCAGATTGAGCATTTCTGGCTGTATTTGGGGGTATCCTTATACCATAGAGTAGGCCATCTATGCTTGATCCCAGTTTGTCTCTGATTAATGTTATGGTTTTGGGCTTTCATCCCAGGTCTCTGATCCACCTTGAGTTAATTTTTTTTTGTGTGGTGTGAGATGTTGATCCTATTTCAGCTTTCTGCAGGCAGTAGTCTAATTTTGCCAGAATCATTTGTTGAAAAGGTTATCATTTCCCCATTTGATAGGTTTTATTTCCTTGTCAAATATCAGTTGACCATAGATAGCTGGTTCCATTTCTGAATTTCAATTTTGTTTCATTGGTCTATGTGCCTGTCATTCTACCAGTACCATGCTGTTTGGTTACTACCACTGTGTAGTAGATTTTGAGGTCAGGGAGTGCTATGCTTCCCACTTTGTTTTTTGTTTTTCAGAAGTGCTTTGCTTATTTGAGGTCTCTTTCCTCTGCTCAAAATCATTGGCAATAAGAAAGAGGAAAATAAAAACCACAATGAAATACCATTACACTCCAGTAGCACTGACAAAGTTTAACAGGACAGCAAGTAATAAATGTGGCAAAATAGGAACTCTTATACACTGTTGGTGGGGCTATAAAATGTTACAACCACTCAGGAAAGCAGTTTGGCATTTCTTCTGAAATCTGAACATAGAAATTATTTATAACTCTGCTATTCCACTGCTTTGAATATACCCCAAGAAAATTAAAACTTAGGCACAAATGGAGACTTGTACACCAATATTAATAGCAGTGTTTTTCACCATTCATTGTAAGAACATGGAAATGGCCAAAATGTCCAACCACAATGGAATGGCTTGAGAAACTATGGTGCGTTCACATATTGGAATACTATGCAGCATGCAGGATCAGTGATTTTGTAAATCACTACCTAACTTGGGAGAGACTGGAGAGTATTATGCTAAATGAATTAACTTAGTCCCATAAGGACAAATACTGTATAAGACCATTATTTTAGGAATAGATAACTAATATAACATGTAGGAGGATCTAAGGGGGGGGAGCAGAGAAGTGGGGATGGGCAAGGGAGTAATTATGGTGCCACATGGTTTGATGGATGGAGGGGAATGGGTTGCGGGGGTGGGAAGATCCTATGTAAGGGCTAATGTATACAAACTTGGTAGGTTAAAAAAAATTCAAAAAACCATAGCAGTCTAAGGCAACCCCATCTCCTGAGACTATGAGAAAAGTACAGAATAATAACTGAAAGAAGAGTCAGGGTCCTAATTTCACTAAGAGTCTGATTTCTATGCACTCAAGTTATAAAATAGAAGGAAAATTTGACTCTGTGTTGAGTAGAGGAGACCTAGAATAAACAGTGCCAAAAACAATGTAAAAAATCTATCGTGTGTTGTGTCTTATGTACACTTTTCATGAAGGTGTACAAATTGTTCTTGCTTTTTATATCTGGTGTTTTCTGAAACTTAGATGCTTAATGAGAACTGAGATGATTCAGTATAGATCATGACAACAGAAATTAAGTTTTGCACAGAAAAATAAACAATAAGAAATAACATCTTGAGATGTTATCAATGTAGAAATGTACATCTGTTCATATTTTAGTAAAAAATACCTGTGAGTGCAAGTAATGTATTGGCTCTTAAGAATTCCTCAAGTGTTAAGAGACTGAGAAGTTAAACTTACAGAATAATTAATTTGATGATAAGACTCTACACATTTTCATCAATCAGAAAAAATTACTCCTCTCTGGCACCCAGGATGGCAGGTGAACTTGGATTCTCAAAGTACAGTGTCAGATAAGAAGTTGTGTCTAATAACCAACCAACCAACCTAGACTCTGCTAGAAAATCCTGGTGCTATTGAAAGGCTATATTGGAAAGAGGCCAGAAAATAGTCAAAATTCTGATCTCCTTTGTGTTAGGCTGCAGACTTAAGAAAGAGGTCAGAGAACAAGAAAGAAAGCTTAAAAGCAGCTTTATTAGTGGAGTTCCCAGGCAAGGTTTCTCATTCTGAAGATACAGGAGGAAGTTGTGCTTTGAGAGAGTGTATTGAGGAGGCTTTTTTATAACAGGGTCTTTAGGGAGTAAAGGTGAGACATTACATTGTGATTTATGGTTCATCCATTAGTTCAGCCAGGTGGGCGAGGCCATTCATTCTTCTTATTGATGTGTGTATTCCTTGAACTCTTCATTCTCCTTCTTTGCCCCCTGTCCAGACCTAATATCCCAGCCTCTTTAGTGATAAAAAAGGGATATGTAGCTTTATTCTAGCTACTTCCTGCTGATCAGGGGCAAAGATCTGGGGCCTAGAGGCTGGCCTGGATTGGTTGGGATCAATAGCCAGGGTAGAATATGGGTGTAGCAGTAGCTCATTCACTATTAAGTTGGTCATTTTCTTTTATCCTGTGAAGTAAGAAGTTAAAAAGGTAGGGAACAATTAGTTATGTAATTAGTAATATGCTTATGATTACTTTTGGTCCTAGAAATGGAAGAACCCAGGTTAGAAATGGATTCTCAAGCCAATTTGGGAGAAGGATTGTGGTCTTTTGCCTGTTGTTTATCTCTTCAGCTAATTTTGTTAGAGACTTTTTCTTCTACCAGATCTGATCCATTCACATAGTAGTAACATTCTTCTCTCAAGAACAAGCAGGTGGCCCCTTTTTGGACAGTCGGGAGATCTAGTGCTCTCCAATTTTGGGAACTGACCTGTGCCAGTGATGTCAGTTGATGTTGGAGGGAGGTTAGGAAGGACAATGTTGTTTCTAGGGCTAACTGCAACTGGTCTTCAAAATCCTGTGCTGAAATAATAGTATGGCCAAGAGCTCTCCCTGCCATTCCTCTGACAGTGACAGCAGAGTCTAGACTGAACCCAACCATTGGAAGAAATGCCGTTCTTTTAATTTGGAGAGCAGGGAAGAGCCAATTAATTCAGATTCACTATGCAAGATGAGCTGGGGTATGACTGTTACAGAGAAACAGGGCCCCCTTGTGGTGGAATTTATGCCTCTGTGTAGGGTCCCATTGCACCAAATGTGTTCTGGTTCAGCTACAGTGTGTTTGTTTGTGCTAACATTGTGTATACAGTTCCCGTGTTCCATTGTAAAGGGTGTGAACAAGGAAGTGATGTAGCAGACTCAAGAGGGTTTAGTCTGCTTATCGACTCTGGTTCCCAGAGGGAGATATGTCCCAGAATGGTGAAGCACTCAGTTTGGGCTGATGGAATGGCTTGAAGTGTTTGGGTAGAGTCTGGGCTAGAGAAATTGATTGGTATTGCTGCTAGCAAAAGTTATTTTAAAGAAGCACACAGGAAACAATGGAAAAGTTTAGTCACTATCTAACTTTGGTTAAGTAATAGTAAGGTGCTTTGGATAATTCGGACCCAGGTAGGGGGCTGCATAGTTTGTAGCCCTCTAGATCATTGTCTACTCTGCTTGCAGAATGTCATTGGAGACCTGTACTTGGTGTTGGCATCTAGAATGTATTCTCTGTTTATGTGTTTTGTGCTAGAGGGCAAGAAACTATACCCTACTGGGTACCCAGTATGGTATAGTTTTCCTTTAACCTCAGCCTGCCACCTGGCATTCCAGAGGTCTGAAATGTAAAAGTAGAAGTTTCCCTGTTTAATAAAAAAAAATAGTTGGTATTAAAAACATCCTGAATTTTGTATATCCAATATGAATAACCCCGAAATGTCTCTGGCCACTGCCGACAGTATGAGTGGACCTGGTCATATAGGAAGCAAGGAAAAGGTCATCCATAGGATGAAACTGCCTTAGGTGAAATTGAAATGGTGATTGCTGCTTGGCATCCCTATCAAAAGCAGTCTGCTGAGCACCTTCTAGAAGATACCTGCTGGGTGACTCTGAAGATGAAGCTACAGTCATTGTTTGACAGTATAGAAGTAGGGAGGACAAACCTGGAGATGATATGCTGGAGTAGGGTCTCAGCGACCTCATCTACTGTTTCTTTCCAGGTGGGGAAGGCTTCAACCCATCCAGAGATGGTCTCTACCATAGTTAGGAGACACTTATATTTCTTGTGGGTAGGCATACTGGCAAAATCAATCTGACAATCCTGGCCAGGTATGTGGCCTTGGAGTTTATGGCAGGGATTGGGGGGGGGGGCGGGAGGCAGATGTTCCCCTGAGTGAGTATTCACTAGTTTACAAATAAGGCAACTGTCCTGCACTGACTCAATGGTCTGGGTCAGGGGAGAGGAATGAAACAAAGGTTGGAGAAATTTTAAAAGAGGTTTGTTTCCTATAAATAGGGACTGATGTACCTGCAGTACAATATCTACTTCTTGTTCTTGAGGCAAAACTGCTTTGACATTTACCATGGTCTATCTGCTGGGAATTAGGCAGCCTCCATTTTGGAGGAAAGACTGCTTTTTGTCATAATGTATTTTGGGTGGAGATCTGTAATGGTGGAAACAGTATAGGAGTGGTCTATTGTTATTGTTGTGATTGCAAGACCAAAGTTTTTTTCTATATGGTCTGCTTTGTTGTTTCCCTTGGTGATAAGGGAAGAATCTGACCAACGTCCTTTGCAGTGAATTATAGTGACCTGCTTGGGTAGTTAAAGAGCTTTTAACAGGAGAGTAATCAGCTTGCTATTAAATATAGGTGAGCCTTTTGTTGTTGTGTGGCAATGAGCAATTAAAAAGGCATATTTAGAATCTGTTTAAATGTTGGCAGTCAAGCCTCTAGCTAGATGTAGGATTCTCATCAGGGCAATAAGCTCAGCTTTTTGTGAGGTCGTGCCCTTGGGAAGTTTTGTTGCTTCTCACACCTTGCTTATGGAGACTACAGCATAGGCTGCCTGACAGTAACCTTCAGAGGTCATACAAGAGCTGCCATCTACAAACAGATCATGATTTGGATTTGGGATGCGTTAGTCAAATAGGGAAGTAAGGAGCCCATATCTTCAAGGACTTTAGGGCAGCTGTGGGTGAAAAAGGTCAAGGTGTTTACTGGGAGTAGAGTGGCTGGATTGAGGGATGGCGATTGAGAGAGGCAAATATGAGGGTTTTCATGGAAAAGTAGATGGAGTTCCTGTGTCCACCCAGGAAAAAAGTAAGGATAGAAAACAATGTGAAAGCAGATCTCATAGCCTATGGCTTGAGAAGACCTGTAGAGGCCTTTTCACAGTAAGTTTAAGTGCTTCTTTAGCGAGAAGAGCTGCAACTGATAGAGCTTGTAAGCAGGGTTGCCACTGCTGGGCCATGTTATCAAGCTGCTTAGATAGATATTTAATGGGGGTAAAGGTGGGTCCAAGGGGCTGCGGAAAACGCCGACAGCAATACCTTGTTTTTCATCAGTGTATAAGTAGAAGACTTTAGAGGAATTTGGTAAAGTAAGGAGTGGGGACTGTAAAAGGAGGCATTGGAGCTTGAGGAAGACTCTTCTAACTATTTGGGGTGAGTCAAGAGGTCCTTTTGGGGTGGCTTTTGCTGCATCATAAAGGGGCTTTCTTTGCAAATAAAGAAAAATTGAGGATCCAGTGTCTGAGAAAACCAATAGACCCGAGAAAGAAGAGGATTTTATCAGTGGTTTGAAGTGGTCTCAGGCTTTCAATTGCTCTGTGTAGTTTGACTGTCAGACTCTCTCGGGTTAACTGGAAACTAAGATACGTGACTATAGGGAGGAATGGTTGGGCATTGGAGGGAATACCCTGTACCCCTTGAAAGTAAGAAATTGAGAAGTTGGACGGTGTGAGTTTGTGAAAGCTGGTATGAGGGACTAAACAATAAAAGATAATCAACATATTGTAGGAGAACACTAGGGTATAAGGGGCAGTCAGGAGATCTCTGGGTAGTGCTTGTCTGAAGAAATGGGGCTAATCATTCTGTGGGAGAACAGTCCAGACAAGTTATGAAGCAATATTCATGCTGAAGTCTTCCCGGGTAAATGCAAAAGATTATAGCAACTGGTCTAACAGAATAGTAAAGAAAGCATCTTTATGATCCAGAACAGAGAAATGAGTAGTGGATGAGGGTACATTTGATAATAAAGTATATGGATTTGGAACAACTGTGTGGATAGGGACAATGGCTGCATTAACTAGCCATAAATCTTGGACTAGATGATAAGAAGCATCAGCCTTTTAAATTGACAGGATAGGAGTATTAGATTGAGAGTTTGTGGGGATTATGAGGTTCTTGGAGAGCAAGCATATAATAATAGGCTTCAAGCCTCTGCAGTGTTGTGCAGAGATAGGGAATTGGGGTCTCACAAGAAAAGTGGAGGGGTCATTCATAATAGCAAGAACAGGCTGGTGGTGAGAGGCGACAGATAAAGTGGAAAGGTCCCATAAGACAAGTTTGACATCATCTGGTGGTAGAGGTAGTGTGGGAGGGTACTCAGAGGGAAGGAGTGCCAAGAGGAATAAAACTAAAGGCTGGTCAAGTGAACTGGGTTCAATAGACTCCCAGTGAAACACAGCCCCAAGTTTAGACATGATATCCTTGCCTAGCAGTGGAGTAGGGCACCTAGGAATAATTAGAAAAGAATGGGTGAGTATTTGTGGAGGGAAACGAGGAGAGGTTGAGTGGTATGAGACTTTGAGGGAAGGTCATTAATCCCCATTACTGACACCTATGAAGGGAAAACAGGACCCAAGAAGGAAGGTAGTACGGGAAAGGTAGGCCTTGTGTAAACCAGAAAGGAACTGACTTACCCATTACCTGAAGGGTCACCCTGGACTCAGCGTGGATGCCAAGTGTCGTCAAGCTGGGGCATCTTCAATCTTCAGTGGTTAGGTCCAGGAGATCAACCGGGATGGAGACTGGGTCTGATGGAAGGGTTATCCTATCACAACTAGATCCTGAAGGATAGTCAGCCTTCCAATGGCCCAGTGTCTGAAAGGTGGGGGGCAATGCCATGTTGAAGAGCAATGGTTAGGACAGCCGCTAGCCCAATAGCCCTCTTTGCCATACTTGAAGCATGCATCAAGAGGTAATTGGCTTTTTTCCTACAAGCAGGTGTTTTCTGACCCCTTGCCTCTGCCGGCCGCAAAAAATCTATCAGGGCTCAGGCTTGCAGATTCACTTTCTGTTGGGCACGAGTCTCCTTATTGGTTTTTGCCTGTTCCTCTCTGTCATTGAAAACTTTAAAGGCTATATTTATCAGGTCTTGAATGGATGCTTGGGATGCATCCTCAGTCTTTTTTAGTTTCTTTTTGATATCAGAGGCTGAGTGGGTGATAGAATGAGTAGCTTGAACAGTGGCCCCTGCTGGGGACGTAAGGTCTAAGTGGGTGTACTGGGTTAGGGCCTCAGTGAGACAGTTAAGGAAAGTGGCTGTGTTCTCATCTCCAGTTTGGTTAATGTCCTTGAGTTTGTCAAAATTGACTGCCTTATGGGAGATGGCATGTGGGTCACCAAATAGGCACTGAATCATACAGTCATATTTGGCTCAACCTTCCTTTCCTGTGGCTGTATCAGCCTGGTATGTCTCTCCAGCTCTTTATGGGGAATGGCTTGGGGGCCAACTGGCATGGTACTGCTAAATGCACTTAGTCTGCATACTGCTTGACATCAGTGAGAACATGCTCCTTCTTTTGTGTCGGAGTAGAGGACAGTACAACCAAAAGGGCATGCCAGGTGAGATCATAGGTCTAAGTCAAGTACCCAAACTCCTTGATAGAGTTTGTAAGGTCTTTAGAAAATAAACCTAGACTCTTTTTTTTTAATTTGGGAAAGACTGGTGAGGGAGAAAGGTGCAAGAACACGAATGGGACCTTCAATGCCTGCATCTTCCCAGAGGGACAGAGGAGAGACTGGGTCTGATGGGACTGGGTGTTGCTAGCAACTAGAGAGGTAGAGGTGGGAATGGGAGTGGCTGAATCTGGGTTAATTGGAGCAGAATGAGGCAGAGCAGAAGGAAGACAAAGAAGAAACTCAGCTTGGTGGGAATGCATATGGCTAGCAACAGGAGAGGTAGGGGTAGGAGTGGAAGTGGCCAAGTCTGGTTGATTGGAGCAGAAGGAGGACAAAGAAGTAACTCAGTTTGACTTGAGCGAGGGGTGGGTACACTGGAGGGGAAGCTGGGTATGGGGGGAGGAGAAGGCTGTGAAAAGAAGTCTACAGGATTTGAAAAGGCAGAGTCTCCCAGAGGGGAGGGAGATTGAGTCCTGTGAAGGAGAAATGGAAGGGGATGATTTGGTATTGGGAGATTTAATCGGTGAAGGGATTTGGGCTAAGAGAACCTGCACAGATTGGCAGGCCTTGCAGAGAGAGGGATGGAAGCATAAGCAAAAGAAAGCTTGGACATATGGGATTTGTGACCATCCCTTAGTTGTGGTTGCAGAAATTGTCCAGATCTCAAAGTGTATTGAAATCAAAATCCTATTCTCAGGCCATCAAGAGTTTTATCTAGCTGGCATTGTGACCATGCCCAGTTACAGTAAAAGATTAGTTTCTTGGGGCAGAGGTTCTCAGCCAGACCCAACTTTGAAATATTTTAGAGAACGCAGCCCAAGGGACTGTCCCAAGGGCGTTTATAGACATTTGACTACTGATGGTGTTCAAATCTGTGGGGTGAAGCAACAGAGATTTCAGCGCATCCCCTTCAAACCTGGAGTCTCAGACATGGAAAGGCTATGGATAGTGTGAGCATCCCCTACTGAAATCAGTAACATGGGAAGAAGTGCCTGATGCTTCTTGGATGGGCTCCAGACACAGGTCTGCAATTTTGGGGTATGCACAGACAGGAGTCCATGCAAGGGAGTCCAAAATGTCTGGACTGGGAAGCTGGAATTCCTATAGTGGAGGCTAGAATGCCTGGAAGTTTTTATGAACATTGGGTCTAGCTTTAGGTGTCTCCAGGAAAAGGGGGGGAGGGATACAGAAGTCAGAAGAACAAAAGGGACAGATATTATCCAGTCAGCAGATATACAAAGAACAGGAGAGAAGGGGAGAAGAGTGATGTTATGTTACCGTTCAAATGCCTTGACGTTGCAAAGGCTGTAGGTTCAAGAGAGAGTAGGAGGGTACACCATACTCACCCTGAAGGAGGGCAGGGTACAGCACACCTTATCTTGTCTCCTTGTATACCAGATGTTAGGCTGTGGACTTAAGAGATCAGACAACAAGAAAGAAAGCTTAAAAGCAGCTTTATTAGGGGAATTCCCAGGTAAAGTTCCTCATTCTGAAGATGCAGAAGGAGGAAATTCTGCTTTGATCATATTGGGAAGGGTCTTAAGGAAGGAAGGGAGGGACATTCCAGTGTGATTTACAGTTCATCCAGAAGTTCAACCAGGTGGGCAAGGCTGTTCACTCTTCTTATTGACGTGTGTATTCTTTGAATTCTTCATTCTCCCCTTTGGCCCCCTGTCCAGACCTAACATTTTATTATAAATACATCTTTCTGGATGTCAGCATTTTTCTCCATGAAATAGTCATTGACAACCAGATTAGTGGTAACTTTTTCAAATTCTGTTGAACTTGTAACTGAACTACTCTCTAACTGTGATTGCCAAGAAAATGTCTCCACTGCACTCTTCAAATGTGAGTTCTTCCTCCTGTTATGTAACACAGCAAAACAGGAGTCCTGGTTTTTAGTTTGTTTGTTTTTCTCATTTTTTCTTTTTTCTATGCAAGCAAAGAAATACTTTGCAAAAGAAGAGATGGAAGGACAAGGCATCATTAGGCCATGACTTGTTGAACAAATGAGGATGTGATTCTTTTAAAGTCGCTTGAGGCAGAGAAAGGATATCACAGAGTTAGGTTTTAAGATTTAACCTATCAAAAGGAAAATACTATCACATTTATTCATGAAAGGTGGAGAGAAATCACTTTGTATTAGCCCATATGAGAGGGATTAAGATAATTAAGCACAAGCACAATTGTTCTTTCAAGATGTCTGCCACAGAAGTACTTTCCTGGTTTTGTGGGGAGTATGTGCAGATGATGAAGGACATGACAATGCATGATTTAGCCACCTTTAGAAACCTTAAAATGGCCATGACATTAAAGTGTGTGACCATAAAGATGGCCATCTCTAAATGAGGCTGTTGATAATTATGGAACATGCCATTTCAAGATGGCTGCTTTATAGAAGATCATATAAGAATCACTAACATAGCACTTGGAATATTAAAGATTGTTAAGAGGGAACACCTTGAGGTGTCTAGGCTACTCATTTAGGATGAGTAGTTGAGTCTAACAATGCATGCATTAGCTCAATTCTAGTTTTCTTGAACAAAGCCCTTTCAAGCGAAAATATTTCAGGATATCATGCAAAGCACAGGAAAGAACACAGGGGAATAAGAAAGTCTGTGATTCAGAGCAAATCTAATAATAACCCCACTTACGTTTAAAATGGTTAAAATTTTCCTTTTCATTTCTTGAAAAAGCTATTAGGTTCTATTACTATGTTAATAGAAGGGAGTGAGATTCAGCTAGATTGTAAGGTAAAGAAAAACTATAGCAGTAAGGATTTAAAGGAAATAAACACATTTTGTTCAAAATTGTCTAGATTGTTGTAAGATAATCTACTAGCATAAAATATATCCACAATGTCCATCAAGTGATCTAAATGTAGTGTCTCTAGTGGTATTTAGAACTAACAACATTCCTGTCAATGAAGTGGGATCATAACCTGGCCAAAGAAGGCAGAGAACTAATAAATCCTAAATAAATTAAATTAAGCTAATTTAAATAATTTTTAGCAAATAGATCATGTACATATGCAGAGGCACAAGGACTATATAAGTAGGGCAGGTGAGGTCTAGATACAGACCCATAAATGTTTTCAAAGCCAGGCCAAATGGCAGGGTCCCTCACCTGGGAATCCACTCAGACTCTGGATAGTGTCTCTAAATCTGTGCAAATATGGTAGTATTGACCATATTTTACTATTTACATTAATTAAAATTTAGTATCTTTTTCATTTTTGGATGGAGCATAAAAAAATACTTGATAACCATATGTGACTGGTGATTATTACATTGAACAATGCCAGCAGAACATTCCCTTCCTTGTAAGAGTTCAATTGGACAGTGATGGTCTAAACTAAATTAATCAAATATGTAAATCCATAGAAGTCCTCTGACCTTCCATTCGATACTACTTTTAGAAGAAAAATCCCTACTTAATTCTTCAAACAAATTTAAATAGAGTTTGTTCTGACCTAGATACATTTCTGGAAATCAGGGAGAAATGTCTTCTTCCTCTTATACTTGCAAATAATTTTTTTATGAAATTCTCATATACCATGTAATACTCAAGTATGGAACCACAGAAAACTATGGCTAGCAAACCTTTCTATGTAATATAAATTTACAAGTATAAATTAACTTAAGAAAGTTAATTTTGAAAATATTATTTCACCTACTCTAAAAAAATATTATTTTGATGAACATACACATACACTCAAAGCAGATGTAAAATTATTGCAACATCATGAAAACAAATTCTTCACCACAGAACATCATGATAGACATCATAATAGACAGAAAAAAAAAATAAAATAAATGTTTATTTTATACTGGTTTGCTTACCAATTTTGTATATATAGTTTTTCGTGCTAGACATATCCCTCTACACATCCCTCCCTCTACCCATCAAAACTGTGCACCTCTATGATTACTCTTCTGGCCATTCTCACTCCTTTGCTCTTACCCTCCCCCGTAGGATCCTCATACTTTTACAGTTATCTTTCTATTTAGGTGGAGAAAATATTGAAGTTGTTAATAATTTTATTTTACTTGGATACCCATGGTAGCAGCAGTCTTCCTTTTATACTTGCAACCAAAAGACATGTTGCACTGGAAAAAAAATCTGATATCAAAACTTCAGGAAACTTCTAAAGAGTAAGAATGTCAATTTAAAGACTAAGGTGTTCCCAATGAGGCCAATGAATTTTCTTTTTTTTTTTTTTACGGAACCATGATTATGGAGTTTATTTAGGGAAATTAACAGGTTATAATTTAGGTTGTAAACCAGATGCAGCTCTTCAATTAGGCCAGCTTCTCAAGTGTGCTTGCAGGCCCTTTGAATTTCAACCTCTCAGTTTTAGATCATTGTTACAAAGCTTTCTTAGTCCTGCCGTTTACAGTGTATCTTTCCCGCCAACCCAGTCCTGCAGCAATTTTAGGCAAAGGCCGCCAGCTCTGACTTTTTAGAGTAGCAGTCCCAGGTAAGCTCTGGCTCACTTTGATCTGTGAGTCTCTAATGCTGCTGCTACTACTACTGCAGTGTTCTTTTAGGCCTCA
>NW_006399896.1:4018815-4019410 GCF_000299155.1 Elephantulus edwardii
AACATACATATACATATACATATACATATACATATACATATACATATACATATACATATACACATACATATACATGTTGTTGTTATGTGCCATCGAGTCGTTTGAGACTCCTAGCGACTCTATGTACAACAGCCCTAAACTGTGCTCTATCCTGTGCCAATCTCATTGCCTCTGACACACCCATCCCGAGTACCCCAGTCACTGAATATACATATACATATATACTACTGTTGTGAGGTAACGTGTCAACAATCGTATGCAATTTATAATTGGAGGTGAAGAAAATTGAAACAAGTCATTCAGAAATAAAATATGACCTTGACTGTATTCCAGGTGAATTTTAAAACCGTATTTAGAGTAAATTTGATGCACTAATAAGCAAATATCAGACAAGTTGTGGAATGACATCAAGGGCATCATCCATGATGAAAATACAAGGTCATTACGAAGATAGGAAGTTTGACTCTGGAGAACATTATGCTGACTGAAATATCCCAGTCACAAAAGGACAAATATTACATGATGCCACTGTTGTAGAATGAGACTAACCTTTGGGTTGGGGAGAGACTGAGTAAGATGGGTTCAATAATGTATA
>NW_006399896.1:4019510-4031621 GCF_000299155.1 Elephantulus edwardii
GGGGAGGGGTTTGTGCGGGGAGAAGGGTGCTCCAATTAATGAATGGAATCCCAAAATCTCTGTAGATGTTCATTGAAATGAAAAATAAACAACTTAAATTAAAAAAAAAAAAGAGTGCTCATTAAAGGAAAAGATGGTGAAACTTTGTCTCACTCTGAGCCTATTTTCAGAAAGAACTGATCCCTGGACAGAGACATCGTACTAGTAACAGTAGAGGGTCAGCAAAAAAGAAGACGCTCAATAATATGGATTAACACAGTTACTGCCACAATGATCTTAAGCAGAACAGAGATCATCAGGATAGTCCATAATAATAGAAGGTTCAGATATGTTGTTCATAGAGAAGCTGTGAGTCACTTGGTGACACCTAACAAGAACATAGAGAGAGCTCAGTTGGCCTAGTGGACAGAAAGTGATACTACCAAGCCAAAAGTAGGTGATTTTAACCTGCAGCCCTCAGGCCTGGTTCAAATTGGTTTTGGTCAAACACTGTTCTAAGTGGTATAGCCCTGCTCTGTCCATTTGCTGTATAGAGGTAACTCATTATTGCTGTAATGCTAAATATTGTGACACTGATGTGTCAAATGTGATAATGGTTACCAATGGTGGACAATGTTTGGTGGCACTCCCCAATTAAAACAAGCTTGGAAGTAGCAGTGGCATCTGCTTCTGAAGTAGCTTGCCTCTGGAAACCCTATGAATTTGGAGAAATTATGAAAGTTATACAAGTGTTCAGGTCTTTTGATTCCTATGAGTGGTCTACAACTTGATGGCACTTAACAACAAGAAGAATAGAAAAAAAAATGGTTTCTGTAGTAATGGCTTATCATTGACATAGGTCCCTATAGGGCCTCCACTGGTTTTCTTAACCCAGTTTAAATTAATTGTGTATGCAAAAACACTGTTTTAGAACTGCTTTGAATATGTATATGTTAAACTGTATGTGTGTATGTGTGTGTTTATCTGAATTCGGATTTTTCCAAAATAGATTGTTAAGTCTCTTGAACTAACCAGATGCTCAGTGAGAAACAGGTTAGTTCATTTTATTCTATGATTATTACTCTCCTTCATATAAGGAAGATATCCACAACCAGAGCAGATTCTCCCTTGTTGTTGTTATATCCATCTAGTCACTTGTAACTCATACTGATCCTATGCATAATAGCTCTGAATGTTCTCCTATTCTAAACCAATCTCACTGTCTCCAACACATCTGTCCCCAGAAACCCAGTTATTATGTCAATCCATCTCATCCAAGGTTTTCTCCTGTACTTTCCCTTTACCCTTTCAAGCATAATGTCCTATTCCAAGAACTAGTTCCTCCTGGCAACACACCCTAAGTATGTGAGACAAAGCTTCAAAATCTTTGCCTCCAGTGACCAACTTGCTTTTACCTTCTCCAGGGCAGACTTACTTGTTCTCTTGGAAGTCCATGGTATATTCAATACCCTTCAACAGTACCACACTCAAAGGCAACAATTTTTCTATTGTCCTTAGTTATTTTCTAGCTCTCTGATGCATAGCAAGTAATTGTGAAGACCACGGCCTGTATTAAGTGCACCTTAGTCTCTAGACTAACATCATTGCTCTTTAACATTCTGGAGAGGTCCCTGATAGCAGTTTTCCCAATGTAATTAATCTTTTAATTTCCTAACTGCTTGTACCATAAGTGTTGATTGTGGAACCAAGTAAGCTGAAATTGTTAACCATTTCAATCTCTTCTCCATTTATTATGGTGGTGCCAATTGACCCAATAGTGAGAATTTTTGTGTTTTTTGCTTTGTTTTGTTTTTTATTTTGAACTTCAATCCTTAGTAGAGGTTGCAGTTCTTGACCTTCTGCTGCAAAGGCTTCAGGTTCTCCTCAGTTTCAGCAAGCAAGGTTATGCAATCTGCATAGCACAGGTTGTTGATTATTCTTCCTCCAATCCTGATGCCACATTCCTCCTCACATGGTCCAACCTCCCACATGATCTGTTATGCATATATATTGGGAAGGTATGGGGACAGGATGCATCCCAGAAGCATTATTTTTATGATTTTGAGCCATACAGTGTTTCCTTGCTCTGTTCTGACTACCGCTTCCTGATCTAAGTATAGGTTTCACATAAGCACAATAAGTGTTCTGGGATTCCCATTCTTCTCAAGTTTAGCCACAATTTGTTGTGATCCACACAGTCAAATGCCTTTGCATAGATAATGAAACACAGGTAGACATTCCTCAGGTACTCTCTGTTTTTAATCAAGATCCATGTGACACTGGCTATGATGTCCCCAGCACTGCAGCTTCTTCTAAATCCAGCTTGTACTCCTGGCAGTTCTCTGTAGAGGACTGTTCCAATACTTTTGGATAATCTTCAGCAGGACTTTGATGCATGTGGTATTAGTGATGTTATTCAATAATTTCCACACTCTGTCAGATCACCTTTTTTTGAATAAGAATAAATAGGGATCTCTTCCATTTAGTTGGCCAGGTAGCTGTCCTCCAGATTTCTGGAAACAGCCTGGTGAGCATGTCTACGTATGTTATTGACTCTTGGAGCCTTGTTTTTTGCCAATACTTTTAGAGTAGCTTGGACTTCGTCTTTCATTACATTGCCTCTTGGTTATACACTCCCTTAGACATTCCCTTAGAGCTAGTCAGGGATCTCCTTTGGGCTACTTAAGCTGCTGTCAGAAATTGTCTCTGTGAATATAGCAGCTCTTACAAGCTTAGGAATAAGGTCTTGGACCAAGGGAAGATCGATTAAGACCATTTCATCTTGGGCAATGGCAGTTTACTAATGTTTAGTGGTAGTCTTGAAACTGTTTTTAAAAAGGTTTCATCTCTGTGTCATCTAGACACTGGTCCTTTCGTAAATTGGTAAAACTACTTTCAACCAATGATTTATGAACAGAAGTGTCATGTGACCCTGTGAGCCATTTCATGTCATTGAAAGATTTAATTGATCTAGATTGAAAGAAATAACAAAACAAAACATTACCAATGGTTATAGCAAAGAAAGTTTTGTTTCGTTATTTCTTTCAATCTAGATCCTAGGGGAAGTATAAAGCAGGAAAAAGTGCCTAGATCAATTGTAGCAGCTATTTGAGTAAGAAACAAACTATTACTGTTTTAAAACATTGAATCTTTTAAAACATGTCTAGATTTAGACATGAGATCACTTATATAAGGGGTAGAGGTTTCCTTCAAGCAAGAAATAACTCATACCCTGAGCCTCCAACAGGTTTTCAGAAGTTGTAAGTCACACAGGAGGAGACTGTCCATCTTTCTTCCTTGGAGCAGCTGATGAATTTGAACTTTCTGCCTTTGGATTGGTAATGCAACTCTCCACCCTCCAAAGCTTTCTAAAGTTTGCAGAGAAAATGTGTTTTTAAAGCTAAATTGTTGTATAGAGTGTTACACTGTGCCACCAACTATGATGTCTCCATTGTTGACAAATAAATATAATTTTTACATTGTTAAACAAAAGAGGTTAATATCATGAAGGTGAATGTGTTTGTCCTCTAGGAACTGATATCCTAGTGGGGACAGCAGTTTAAAAGAAATTATATTTTAATGGAATAAACACTATTCTATCCCTGTAAACAAAATGCTGTAGCAAATGAGAATAACTCAGTTTAGAAAATGCAGGAACGCTGCTGTTACATATTGCCTTCTGTCAAGAAGCAGAGTCTGAAACACATCTGAACACAAGAAATGCTCTCAGGATCAAAACATAGGGGGTAGTGAGATAGCAAGATTTGACAGAAGGAAAATTTGACCCATGATGCAGCCACAACAGTTCTCTGCTGACCCTCTGGGGAGTGATGAAATTCAGTCGTCCTTAATTGCATCAAATGGAATCAACTGGTCATAGGTTTTGAGCTACCTGTAGAAGGTGGGTGTGACCTTAGGCGTGAAGCTTTCCGCACCCAACATCACTTACTGAGAGGAGAACTCTGTTGTCAACTATCCACTGTCAACAGGACTTATAATGTGAGAATAAATGCAATAGTCTTAAAAAAGAAAGGACACTACAGCAAGCACTACAACAATCAAGAAAATTTTGGAAAATGAGGAGAGAACACCAGAAAGAGAAAGTATCATGACCAATGGCATGGGAGTCAGAAAGCATTTGGCGTTTTCAAAGTATTTGGAGTGATCCAGTGTGACTACAAAATGCAGAAAGGGTACATGTTGAAGAATGACAAAAAGAGATCCAAGAAATACACATTGGGACCTTTTTTGTAGTGATACCAACTGCCACGTTGAGAGATTTGAGTTTCTTTGTCGGGAACACTGGATCCCATAGGAAAGAAATAAGGTTAGTGCCATTTTATAAAGTATGTAGAACATGTTGAATAAGGGAAAACTCCTGAATATCTAAGGGAGTTATCAAGCAAATAAGACTGGGAGGGGGGGCATGCTTAAATAATGAGTTGGGTATTGAAATTGTTGAGTATTTGGTAATTGTTATTGTTGTTAAGTGCCGTTGAGTGGTAGACGACTCATAGAGACCCTGTAAATGAAAGACCTGAACACTTGTATAACTTTCATTGTTTCTCCAAGTTCATAGAGTTTCTGGAGGATGCCACTCCTGCTTCCAAGCTTATTTCAATCGGGAAGCTCCACCAAACACTGTCCACCATGGGTAACCATTATCACATTTGATACATCGGTGTCACAGTGTTTAGCATCCCAGCAACTGCGAGTTACCTCTATAAAGCAAAAGGATAGACATAAAAATAGTAATGATGGCAGGAGGAACTCAGAAATAATTGCCTACATTTAAGATGATAGTAAATAGTTACCTAAGCGTGTTGTTGTTATTGTTGTTAGGTCCTATTAAGATGGGTACAACTCATAGTGGCTCTATGAACAACATATTTGAACTCTCTCTCAACCTATGCCATCTTCATCATGTTGAGTAAAACATGTAGTCACAGAAGAATAAATACATTGTATAAGAAAGATCACTGTACAAAAAGTTAAAGAAAAGTTTACACAAAGATACGATCAGTCTGATATGGTTACTGACGGGGCAGGAAGGAGAAAAGAGTTAAAAAAATTAAAAATTAGCAGATAATATACACTTGAATTTGTTGTTGAAATCCACCAGCTGCTTTGTGGGAGAAAGATGAGCAATTTGAAAACTTGCTGAGTCAGTTATGACTTATGGATCAGTTATGACCCAAAGGTACATACAATACACTTATTTAGATGGATGAAGAGAAAGACATGAGTTCAATAGATTATCAGTCATTATAGGTATTATAACTAATGGTATGAAAAAAATGTGTATGAATGATTGATTGAAAAAGCAATACATTCTGTAAGCATTCACTCAAGTCACAATAAAAAAGAAAAGGGAGAAAAAAAAAAGAATGAGAACCCTGGATATTGGTGATGGGAAATGAGGGACAAGAAGAAATTCAGAATCTTTCAGAGACAGGAAGTAGATATAGAATTGAGATGGCTCATGGTTCACAAAGTAAGTATATTGACCCAGGTAGCATACATGGTATATAAAACTAAGAGTATATGTCAAGGAAAGTTGTACTATATGCAGGGAAAGGTATAATCATTATTAATTGTATTACTATTGAAAATTCTGAGATTCTGCAGTTCTGAGAGTTACAAAGAAATGTGTCAAGAACTTACAGTTCACTACCTCTTTCATTCAGAGAGTTTCTGTTCTTTTCTTTTCCTATCCTATGCAGCTCTTTAGCTCTTCACATCTAATACTCACACTTGGTATACTTCCTCCTTAATTCTCTCTCTCATTAAAGAAGTAGAAGGCTACATAATTTGGTATTATATAGATATATGGGTTTGTTTTGTTTGTTTTAGGGTTTTTTTCCCCAGCCAATAGCTACTTTATTAAAAGAGGAAAAAGTAATCAGTTTAAAGTTCCGTAGGTTTTTAAAAGCAACTGGAATTAATCAATATGCATTTGCAACCTGTTTTCTAAATGTTTTTGGAGAACTCTGTTTTGAAATGTCCTGCTGTGACCCAGGTGATCATAAGGGAAGAAGTGGTTTTGGAGAGATGCAGACTATGAACTTTCAACAGATTGATTGAACAAATGAAGAGGCAGTTGTTTGGCTGCTGCTTCTAACAGACAATTGTAATCCCTGAGGAATATACGAACAAAAGCCAAGACCAGAAACATCTAAGATACACTGATCTTTGGATTTAAGTGCAGAGTCTTAGAGGCACAGCCTCGTGCTGTGATGGTGTGTCTGGCAAGGCTACTCACATCAATATTACATTGTTCTTAGATAACTAAAGCAAAGACCACACGTTTCTTTCTCTTTTCTCTCTGAGATTGCTGGAACATCAGTCATAATGTCCTCTCTCCCTTTCCAAGAGTTGAGCAGAGTCCATGAAGAACCAAGCAATTTCTACAAAAGAAGAGATTTTATATTTTATATAGGCTTGCATACAAAATTTATATATGTTTTTTCACACTTGCTTTAATTCATACTGTGTTTCAAACAATCATTTCCATACATTGTGTTTTATAAATTAATTTCCATTGAACTATGCCCAACATAACCCCATCTTTTCAGGTCCCTGTCAGATATTTCCCATTTCTTTTATCCCCTCCCTCCACCAAATTGTGCCATGCTATGGTTTCTCCCATGTCCATCCTCTCCCCTTTGCTTCCACTCTTCCCCCTCTTGAACCTCCATGTATATTTTACTAGCTATCCTTTTATTTTTATAAAAATAATATTATGCAATATTTGTCCTTATGAGACTGAGTTAGTTCACTCAACATGGCACTTCCAAGTCAAAATGATATTTGAGCCAAATTGGAAAGATTGAACAGTTTCTTGGTGATGCCAATAACAAATGCTGCTAACCAAAAGATTGGACTTTCAGATCTACTCAGAAGTAATTTGGAAGAAAGATCTGGAAATAGACTTCTGAAAAACAAGTCATTGAAAATCTTACTGAGTACAATTCTTTGCTAGCGACATGTCTGGGGGTCACCATGAGTTGGAGCTGACTCAACAATTGGCTTTGTAAGATGACAAGGATACTAACTCAACACAAAGATAGGAGGAAAAAACTGATTAGCAGAATTTTTTGTTGCTCAATAGAACCTCTAGTTCAGATAGTAGATTCCCCATGCCATCCAGACTCATGCCACCCTCTTGGGACCACTAAGGAATTTATGTAGTAACTTGAATGTTTGCAGAGACTTGAATACTTGAAAATTATCCCCAAGTACAGTTAATATAACAGAGAAGGCTCTTAATATGTCTTTATTGCTTCACCTCTCCCTGTCATAAAAGAGCAATTAGGCATCCATAAATAAGATCTATCTCTAAATAAAGTTCTTTTCTAATACCTCTTTATTTTTGTCCATGCCATCCTATAAGCTTTCATATCACAATGACTCACATACAATAGAATGAAATACCACCTTTGATGATGTTGCCTCATGATAACAACAGTCAATCTGCTCATGTTTTTTATATTGTAAGATAGCTTGTGTGTTTGCTCATGAAAATGTATGAATGAATTTGGGGAAACAGTAACCTGAACATGTGATTTTTTTTAACCTATTATTTAAGAATTTTAGATTATTGCACAATACTGATATGATGAAAGGTATTATACTAAAAATAGATTTTCATTTTATTAATTTTAACATATTTCTCTTTGCATACAATGTTTTACAATGTAATGGAGCAGGACACCAAGCTTTTCTTGGAAATCTTCAGCATACTGCCCCAAAAACTCGATACTGTCTCTTCATCCAAATTAGTCAGGCTGAGGATTATGAAACCACAGTCCTGGATAGAAGTGCATGAGCCAGAATATCAACTTATTGATTTACAAGAAACATAGCTTTCAGACTAGTGATATTCAAGCCAACTAACTGTTCATCATATTATTTCCTCTATGGGAATGTAATTGTTTTATGAAACCATATTATCTTCATAAGACTGTTTATCGACTGGGAATCTGGATTGAACTATTGTAAGCACTGATATCTGCAAGTTAATGATTGCCAGACAACACAATCTATAAGGGAATTGCTTCTGAAACACATTTAGTTGAATATTATGACAATGCACATTATATTAGCTGCCTGCTGCCACTGGAAGGACTGCTTGTGAGGTGAGAACATGTGCAGAGGTGGAGAAGAGGTGGTTGGACCAACATCTCATCTGTTATTTGTGTTATGTAGAAAAGTCTCTCATCTGCTTCTTTGGGTAAAAGACATCTATCAAATATTGCTCTAAAACTGAGCATCCAAGATAAGACAAACTAAGGAAAAAGATTGACTGCCCATGCCCAAAATAGCAGGCCTTCAAAAACCCTATGTACCATAAAGGACAATTAGATTAGACTAGCATATTTGTGTCAGAGGCTGAGTCTTTGTATTGGAAATCACAAATGAGGAGGAACAGTTGCAAGCAGATGCTTGTGACTGGAACATAGAATATGAGAAATATTAATATAGGAAAATTGAAGATTGTTAAGGAAGAAGTGAAATGCACAAATATTGACATAGCAGGCATTGGCAAAATGAAATGGATTGGCATGGGACATTTTGAACAAAACAATCATATGATCTGGAAATGAAAAAGTCATATGATCTGGAAATGAAAAAGTGAGGAAAAAAATGGAGTCTCATTCAAACTTACAAAGACCATTTCTAGATCAATCTTGAAATACAATGTTGTGAGCCATGGGATAATATTCATATACATACAAGAAATACCTGTTAATACTACCATCATTCAAATATGTGCACCAACAACCTGAGCCAAAGAGGATGAAATAGAGGACTTATGCTAACATTTACAGTTGAAAGTAGATTGAACATACAACTTAGATGTATTAATAATAATAGATGAATGGAATACAAAAGTTAGGACAACTGACTATTTGTAATAAACCGAGAATACTATCAAGATGTGGTGGAGGTGAGGTACTGGCTGGAGTTCACCCTGAGGCACTAAGGCAACTTAAGAGTTTGCCAGATTCTTGCATTTGCTGACCCCTCCCTCCTGAGTCTAGGGAAAGGTTTTCAATAGAAGGAGCTTGGATTCATTTGCATTGAATTCTCTTTGTGATTTATTTCCTGATAATTTTCAGTAAAGATACAGTGTCTTCAGTCACTGCTGGCCCCTGTTTTTTTATGCTGTTTAAAAAAAAATTTAAAAAAAAATCTGTTTATTAAAAAAAAAATAAGGAGAGGGAAGAAGGAACAGTAGTTGGGAAACATGAACTTCATTACACAAATAGGGCTGGAGATAGAATGAGAAAATTATGTACAATCAATGATTTATCCATTTCAAGTACTTTTTATAAGAAAAATAAACAGCGAATATATATATGTGTGTGTGTGTGTGTGTGTGTGTGTGTACGCACGCGTGTGCGTGCGTGTATGTGTGTTGTTGATTGCCTTCAAGTTGAGCACAACTCCTTGCAGCCTTATGATCAAAAGGCCTTCTGAAACTCCTCTACAACTACTGACATTTATCAAAGTTCATAGAGTTTCTGGAGGCATGTTATTTAGGAAGTGGGTGCTGTGTGTGTGTGTATGTGTGTGTGCTCATGCTAAACCTATACTTGAACCAGAAAGCATTAGTCAGAACAGAGCAAGGAAACAATGTATGGTTCCAAATCAGAAAAAAAGTATACATCAAGGATGCATCTTATGTCCATATTTTTTCAATATGTGGAAAAGATCATATGGGAAGCTGGGCTTCATGAAGAGGAATGTGGCATCAAGACTGGAGGAAGACTTACGTTATGAAGATAACACAACCTTGCTTGTAGAAACTGAGGAACACCTGAGGCATTTTGCTGCAGAAGGTCAAGGACTCTAGTCTTCAATATGAACTCAATATCAAGAAAACAATGATTCTTGACAATTGGCAGCATCATGATAGAAGGAGAAGAGACTGAGATAGTTAGCAGTTTACACTTGTTTGGTTCCACAATCAACACTCATGGCACTAGCAGTTGAGAAATCAAACGATTAATTGCATTAGGAAAATCTGCTGTCAGGGATCTCTCCAGTGTGCTGAAGAGAAATGATGTCAGTCTAGAGACTAAGTTATGCCTGATTCAAGTCATGGTCTTCTCAATTACTATACATCAGATAGTTGGACAATGACTACAGATGAGAGAACAAGAATCAATGCTCTTGAGCTATGGTGCTGGAGAGGAGAATATTGAATATACCATGGACTGCTAAGCAAACTAACAGATGTGTCCTGGAGAGGGTGAAACTAGGCTGGTCCTTGGAGGCAAAGATTTTGAAGCTCTGTCTCATACACTTTGGGCATGTGGCCAGGAGGGACCAGTCTTTGGAGAAGGACATCATGTTTGGAAAGGTGGAGGGACAGTGCATGAGAGGAAGACCCCAAATGAGATAGATTGATACAGTAACTGGGCTAATGAACATAGGAGTGTCAGACAATAAGTTTGGCTCAGGATAGGACAGGGTTCAGAGCTATTGTTCATAGGGTTGCTATGAGTCACAAGCGAATTGAGAGCATTTAACAACAACCCAAGCAGCATCCTATGTCCATTTTTATTTTATATACACATTGTTAAATGCTAAATTGTACAATTTCATCTTTACACAATAAAACCTGTAACAGAGTTTGATAAGTGTTTATATAGCTATCAATGGATAAAATGGCTTTTGGTACTATATACATTGGACATCTTGTCATGTCATTTTTAACAAAACTGCATTTTGTTTTCCTTTTGCATAAAAGAGAAATTGTGTGTAGAAGTGACCATATGAATTCTGTGGAACAAATATAGTCAACTTGGCAGTTATAAATTTCTTTTCAGCTCTATTTTTTTTTTTTCAGCTGCTTCTTGGAAGCAAGGATTTTAAGGCTTTGTCTCACATACTTTGGATATGTTGTCAGGAGGCTCTTGTCCTTGGAGAATGACACTGTGCTTGGAAAAGTGGAGGGAGAGAGCAGGAAAGAAAGACTCCTGATGAGATGACACAGTACATAGGGTAATGGACATAGGTGTGTCAGAGACAGTAAGATTGGTTCACCATAGGACAGTGCTCAGAGCTATAGTGCATAGAGTTGCTATGAGTCACAGGTGACTCAATGGCACATAACAACTTAACAACAACAACAACAACGATAGAATTAATATATTTGTGGGGTTGAAGCCTGAAGCCCAGCCAGTTGGTCGCTCACACTTCAGGCAGAAAGGAAGTATATCAGGAAAATTTCCTAAGCTCTGTAGAGTCCTACTTGGCTTCTATCTAGTAATTTGGGCTTTTCAGTTGTCTCCCTTAAGAGTCCATGAAAATTACGTATTTTAATGGAATTACTTTTTTTCTTCAGATTTGTGTGGATGCCAAGTGTTTGTGGGGAAAAGTTTTTTAATATTACTAGACTTTTTTAAGATGAGCATCTTTATGCGTATGTTATTGTTGTTGTTATGTGCCATCAAGTTGCTTGCGACTCATAGCAACCTATGCACAATAGCCCTGAAATCTGCTTTATCCTGTCCTAACTTTACTATCTCCAACACACCTACCCTCTATACCCCAGTATCAATCCATCTCATTGATGGTCTCCCTCTCCTTCTCTGTCCCTCCACCCTTCCAAACATGATATCGCTTTCCAAGGACTGCTCCCTCCTTGCAACATGTCCAGAGTATATCAGATGAAGCTTCAGAATCCTTGCCTCCAAGAAGCAGGTCAGCTTCACCCTCTCTAGGATGAACCTGTTTGTTCTCCTGGCTGTCTATGGTATATTCAGAACTCTTCTCCAGCACTATAGCTCAAAGTCATCAATTGTCTCTGTCATCCCTAGTCACTGTCTAGCTCTCTGATGCATAGCAAGAAATTGCAAAGACTATCGCCTGGATCAGACACACCTTAGTCTCCAGACTGATATCACTGTCCTTTAATAATCTGGAGAGGTCCCTGACAGCAGACTTCCAATGCAATTCATCTCTTGATTTACTGGCTACTGGTACCAAGAGTGTTGATTGTGGAATCAAGCAAACTAAAGCTGTTAACAATCTCAATATCTTCACCATCTATGATGATCATATTAATACACACACATATACATATACATATACATATACATATACATATACATATACATA
>NW_006399896.1:4034751-4057369 GCF_000299155.1 Elephantulus edwardii
AGATTAATCAGAACTGACTTTGACAAGCACTGTGGCAATTGGACAATTAAAACAGACATTCGGATGGCAGGGAAGAAGAACAAACTGGGGAGGAGGATAGAGAGAATGGTGCAGCAATGAAGGAATGAAAACCCAAAATCCCTGTAAATGTTCATTAAAACTAATAAAATTTAATAATTAGAAAAAAAAAAACAGGAAGATTTCCAAAGGGATGCCAGAAGAGACTCTGAAACTTGCATTAGAATTCAAAGTTGCCAAAACAAGGAGAAGGAATGCTGAGGTAAAAAGAGCTAAACAGAGGATTTAACAGAGAAGCTTGAAAAAACAAAGTGAAGTATCACAATGAAATGCTAGAAGCTGGAGATTATGGTTAGCATTTCTTGAGCTGAAAGAACTGATGAAAAAATTCAAGCCTCAAATTGCAATGCTTAAGGATTTTATGGGCAAAATCTTGAGTGATACAAGGAACATCAGCCTAATATTTATAGTCATCATCTTCTTCAGTCTTATAGTTTCATTACTGGCAACTTTATCTGTTACATGAAAAACTTAGATGCAATCTAAGGACATTTTTCTAGGAAAGGCTATTCCTTGTAAAAGGACATCATGCTTGGAAATGCACGGGGACGGAAAAGGAGGAGAAAACCCTCAGTCAGATGGACTTACACAGTGCTGAGTGTGTCACAGATTTTGAGGATGTCACAAGATAGGACAAAATTCAGATCTGTTGTTTGGAGGGTTGCTATGAGTTGTATTCAACTCAATTACAACTAACAACAACATCAACATGCAGTCACAACTCATTAGTAATAATTGGTGACTGGAATGCAAAAGTTGGAAACAAAGTCGAAGCACTGGTAGTTGGAATTATGGGCTTATAGAGAGAGAAATGAGACTGGATATCTAATAATTGAATTTTCCATGTTGCTAAGGAGAGGTTCCTCCTGGAGAGGGACACCAAGTTTGGGGACATAGAGAGATGGTGAAGGAGAGGAAGACTCAACCAGGTAGACAGGTTAACACTGTGACTGCAGAAATGGACTTGTTGCTGTTGTTAAATGCCATCAAGTCGAGCACAACTCAGCGACACTGTGAACAAAAGACCCAAATACTGTTCTATAACTAGTGTTGTTTCTGTAATTTCATAGAGTTTCCAGAGGCATGTTGTTTAGGAAGTGGATGCCACTCTTGCTTCTAAGCCTGTCTTAATCTGGGAGTTCCATCAAACCCTGTCCACCATGGGTGATCATTATGACATTTGACACAGTGACACAAAGTTGAGTATCACAACAACCCCAAGTTACCTCAGTAGAGCAAATTGCCAGACCAGTGCTGTACCACTTAGAAGAATGTTCATTCTAAATACAATTAAAACCAGGCCTGAGGACTGCAGACAAGGACCATATATATTTTTCAATTCCCAGGCCTGTGCCCCAGGTCTTGGTTAGCTTTGAAATATTGGCTTCCAGCCAACAGGTCATTGTTAGCCAAATCCAGTGAATCCAATCAGCTCAAAAGAGGTTGTGAGTGGGGGAAAAAAAACCAGCAACCAAACAATCCACATCCAACCTTCAACCAAAAGAGGAAAACCCACCTTTCAAAATCCAAAATCCAATGGCTTCATACATGAGCCTATGATGGGACAGGGTTCAGATCTCTTGTTCATAGGGTCATTATGAATTGTATTTGACTTGATGGCAGCTAAAACAATATAATAAGACTTAATGCCTTTGAGTTATGGTGTTGAAAAAGAGTACTGAATATCCCATGGACTGCCTAAAGAAAAAGCAGATATGACTTGGGAAGAGTGCAGCCAGAGTGCTCCTTGGAGACAAAAGATTATAAGGCTTTATCTCTCCTGCCTTGGGCATGTTTCTAGAAAAGGCTATTCCTTAGAAAAGAACAGTAGGTTGGAAAGATAGAGGATCAGAGGAAGAAAAGACAAATAACAAGATTTATTGGCACAGTGAGTACAGCAAGAGGTTCAAGTGGGAAGGAGATGATGAAGATAGCACAGTATAGGACAGGGTTTAGGTTTATTGTTCACAGGGTCACTATGAGTAATACCTAACAATAACAATACTGTATAATATCATTAATAATTTAGGTATATATAGTTGTTGCTGTTGTTAATTGCCTTCAAGTTGAGCACGACTCATAGCAACCCTATGAACAAAAGGCTTGAAGCCCCTCTACAACTATATACATTTATAAAAGTTTATAGGGTTTCCGGAAAGATGTTATTTAGGAAGTAGATACCACTCCTGCTTCCAAACTTGTCATAGTATATTATTGTTTTTCTGTGCCCTTGAGTCGCTTGTAATGTAGTGGCCCTATAAAACAGTTCTGAGCCTGTCCTGAGCCAGTCTCATTAACTCTGACACACCAATCCCCATCGCCACAGTTACTGTTTCAATCCATCTCATCCTGGGTCTCCTTCTCCTGCACGGTTTGTCAACCCTTCTGAGCATGAGGTCCTTCTCCAAGGACCAATCTCTCCTTGCCATGTTCCCAAAGTAAGTGAAGTGAAGTTTCAAAAATCCTAGCCTCCAAGGAGAGACTTGGTTTTACCCTCTCAAGACAGACCTATTTGTTTTCTTGGCAGTCCATGCATCCAAGACTTTAAGACTCTTTCTTCTCCAGCCCCATAACTTGAAGGCATCTATTCTTCTTCTATCATCCTTAGTCATCATCCAATTCTCTGAAGCATAACCTGTAATTGAGAAGATGATGGCCTGGAATAGGTGCACCTTTATATCTAGACTGACATCGTTGCTTTTCAACACACTGGAGAGGTCCATGACAGCATAAAATATATAAAAATAAATTAAAATACTATAAAAATAACTGTCAAAATGAAAACAGAAAACAAAAGTCGAGTAGAAATCAAGAAACAAACTCTAGTCCTAACTTACCACTAAATTACTTTGTAATACGTTTTAGAACTGCTTTTGATTACTCATCTGAATTTAATTATTCATCTTACTGCCATTTTTATTATTCTATGTAGATGACTAAAGTGATACAGTAATAGAGATAATATTGACCCTTAACAAACATATATTAACAACTTTTGTTTATTTTTAATTAAATAGTTCTTGAATTCCTTTTTTCTGGAGTAGTTGACTTGTTCCTATACTGGTACTTGATTCATCAGAGTTACTATAATAAAACTTTCTCAAATTCATACAATATTTATAATGAAATTTTGTTCTCACTTATGTCACATATCGGCAACAGCAAGTGGACTACCATCTTTCTGATCCATACAACTCATTCCCAGATTTAAGTCAAAGGGCCAGGCTTTAGCTGACATATTTTGGCAGAAGGAAGGCAAGAGACCGCTGACAAAAATATATGACTTTTAAGTCTTCTGCTTGGATGTGTTGTATGTTGTGTTTTGTTTCTACTGCAATGGCTAAAGAATGTCATTTAGGCAAGCCTACCATCAACAGTAGAAAATTACATTTCTAATCTTGGTAGTGTACATTGTAAATCATATGGCAATGATCTGCAGACAATTTCCTCACACTGCATAGTTGTTCGTTGCTATGGAATCATCTCTGAGTCATGGTGATCATATGTACTCCAGAGTGAAACATCGCTGGCCTTGTGCCATTGTCATAATCATTAGTAAGTTGGAGCCCATCGTTGGCTCTGTTGTGTCAGTTTATTTCAGTGAGGGGGGTTTTTCCATTATTAAATGAGCTTTCTACTTTGCCAAATATGATGTCCTTTCCTAGTGATTGGTTTTTCATTGATGACATATCCAAAGCAAGCGAGCCAAAGTCTTGTCATCCTGATTGTATTTCTTCGTAAAAAAGCATTCTTGTGCTATTTCTTCTAGGAAGAAATTGAAATATAGAGAATAAATAATTATTGATGATGGCATCTACCAAATATATATTTCATTACACTATCATTTGCTATAAATATATATATTTTAATTAAGAAAGTAATTTGCCATGCTAGGGCTTTTAGTCTAGTGGGGAAGAGAAATTATGCACACAAACAGGCATAATATGGAGATCACTGTGATAAATAAGCACCACAGCCAAGATAGAGATAAAATGTGCACATTCAGAAGACCAGGAGAGGCAGAGTTCACTTGGGGTGAATATGGAAGAAGCAATAAAGAAAGATGCATTATTTAGTTGAACTTACTGAAAATAGAATAATTTGATGATAGAAGCAAATGGTATAATTTAAGAGAGAGGAAACAGTGTGATTAAAAATACAACAGTAGGAAAATATGAAAACAGGGAGAAGGCTTATGGGAATGGAATGTAAAGAGTACATGAAGTTTCCATTTAATAAAAAAATCATAAATGGGAAAATGAAAAGCTTATTTTGGTCATGATCTCAGTGAAAATTTACAAAGCAAATTGGTTTTTAATTAATCCATTCATACACATTTTGTTTTATAACATAAATTGTGATACCCACAATGTAATCACATTTTCCCCATTCCCTGTTGTCATTCTCATTTCATTAATCCTTCTACGCTTTCCTCTCCTGTCTGACTGGTTTACTTTCTACCTTTCAGTTAGCAGCCAAGTAAGGTGGAGGGTCAGTAAGAAAGGAAGACCCTCAAGGAGATGGATTGATACAGCAGCTGTAGTAATAGGCTCAATTAAGTCAGATATGATGAGGATGGCACAGGATAGGGTTCTGATCTGTTGTTCACAGGGTCACTCTGATTCATACTCAATTCAATGGAACTTAAAAACACAATAATTACACAATACAACACCTAGCACGTTATGTGAGTTGATGTGGCAATTCTGGGAGATAGGTTGTATAGAAAGACCCATGGGGTACTAATGTGATCTTAATTAACCTTTTAGGAAAGAGACTAATGTTTGTATTTTATAATGAAGACTTCTAATAAAAGACCTAACAGCTAGGGAGCTGTGCTGCTAACATAGAGGTAGTGACTTTTTGATGGTTCAAATCTACAAAACACGCTGTAAGAGAAATATGGGCAATCTCCTTCCTTGTTGATTCTGATTTATCACTTTTATAATGAAGCTATAATTCTAAGTGTTTTTCATGGATTCTATAAGTTACTCCAACAAATTCTCAAACCTGAGGGCATCGTGGGGACCAGGTCAGATACTGGATAACCTTGATTTTGCACATGATATCCTGAAATGATAAAGGGATCCCTCAAATTTATACCCAGCATGCCAAGCATAAGAGGAAACCTAGGAACATCCTGTGGACTCTGTACTCTCTGGTGTGGAGGACTGTGTCCTTTAACTCATGTACTGTATCCTAGCTCTAATGGCTATGATCAGAGAAAGAAGTGCTGCATGTGCAGCTGCAACTGAAACAGAGAAGGAAAAACTGGCAATTTTTTTTATTCTCTTATTCTGTCTTCTCTCTCCCACATCATAACCTTCATGTTGTCATTATGTGCCATTGAGTCACCTTCACCTGCAACTCATAGTGACCCTGTGTACAACAGTTCTGAAGCCTGCCCTATTCTGAACCAGTCTCACTGACTCTGACACATCTACCCCCTTTACCACAGTTACTGTATCTATCCATCCTATCTGGGGTCTTCCTTTCCTGCACTGTTCCTCCACTCTTCCAAGCATGATGGCCTTCTCCAAGTACCTCCTGGCAAAGAGTACAAAGTATGTGAGATATAGGATGGAGCTCCAAAATCCTAGCCTTCAAGGAGAAACTTGGTTTCACTTTCTTCAAGACACACTTATTTGTTTTCTTGGAAGTCCATGGTATGTTCAAGACTTTTCTCCAGCACCACAACTCACAGGCATCAATTCTTTTTCTGCCATCCTTAGTCATTGTCTAGCTCTCTGATGCATAGTCAATAATTTCCCTGACCTCAAAACCTACTATACAGTGGTTGTAACCAAAACAGCATGGTACTGGTACAATGACAGGCACATAGAACAATGGAACAAAAATGAGAACCCAGAAAGGCCACGGCTATTTGCGGTAAACTCATTTCTGATAAGAAAATAAAACCTATCAAACAAGGAAATTACACCCTCTTCAACAAATGGTGCTGGCAAAACTAGACTACTACCTGCAGAAAACTGAAACAGGATCCACATCTCACATACACAAAAATCAACTGAATGTGGATCAGAGAGCTGGAAGTAAATCTCAAAAACTTAACATTCATAAGAGACGAACTGTGATCAAGCTTAGGAGACCTAGTCTACAGTATAAAGAGACTGCCAAATACAACCAGAAATGCACAAACAGAAGAGGATGAAATTGATGAATAAGACTTTCTAAAGATTAAATCCAGATGTTTTCATAAAAAAAAAATTTCCAACAGAGTGAAAAGAAAACTTACTGACTTGGGGGGTGGGGCAGAAATTGACAATACCATCTCAGACAAGTCACATATAAAATGTTAAAGAATCCAACAGGGCCTCCACAAGAAAAAGACTGATGACACAAACGACAAAATGAGCAAAGGAAAGGCTTTTCGCAGAGCAAGATATTCATAGTGAACAGACCCATGGAAAAAATGTTCAAAATCACTGGCAATAAGAGAGATGCAAATCAAAACCACAACGAGATACAATCTTATACCAGTAACAATGGCAATGGTTAACAGGATAACAAGTAATAAATGTTGGAGAGGATGTGGTGAGATAGTAATTTTATACATTGTTGGTGGAATTGTAAAATAGCATAACCACTTAGAATGGCAGTTTGGCGTTTTCTCAAAAAACTAAACATAATAATTCCATTTGACCCAGCTGTTTCACTGCTTGGAATATACCCCAAGAAAATGAGAACTGAGGCACAAACTGAGATTTGTACACCCATGTTCCCAGCAGTGTTATTCTTCATTGCAAGACCACAGAAACAGTCAAAATATTCAACTACAATGGAATGAATTGAGAAATTATGTTACATTCATTTGATGGAATACTACTCAGCATGCAGGAGTAATGATTTTGTAATTTACTGTCTAACTTGAAAGAGACTAAAGAGCTAAGTGAACTAAGTCAGTCCCATAAGGACAAATGCTGTATAAGACCATTATTGTAGAATGAGTATGAGGACCCAAGGGGGGTGAGGGTGGGGAAAAAGGGGAGAGGATGGGTGAGTACCGGGGCATTAACTACGGGGTCATACAATTTAATGAGTAGAGGGAGGTGGAATGAAGGAAATGGGAAAGATCCATCATGAAAAATAATTTATACCAACTTTGTAGATAAACCAGCATAAAATAAAATTTAAAAAAATAAAGAATTTTCCATCTTTCTCTCATGGAGAAGCCAGCACCTTTGGATCATTTGCCTTTGAGTTGGCAGTGAAATTCCTCACCTACTAGGCCACTTGAAATCCCTGGTGATACAGCATACTAGTGTGTAAAGAATTCTCATTTTATATGGTTCCATGAAGTAGAGGAAGGAGATGAAGATGAGAAGGACGGGGAGATGATCAATGGACTTAGAAGTTGATAAGCCAGCAATGATCTTTGAATCACTTGATTTAGTGGAGAACAAGAGCAATGTGACGGTCTGAAGAATATACAGTAATGAAAAGGTGAATTGTTAATGTTTGGCTGGGAAAATAACATTACAACAAAGAACAAACATTTTCATGTGACTGCACATTAGGATAATTGTAGGATGAGAGAAAGGAGGTAGGTAATTATGTAATAGCCTACCTCTAAGAATCCTGAAAATATATCTTCTCAAAACAGTTTGAATATTTTGAAATATTTAAGATTAAATATTACTATTCCTATCTTATATCTCCCATTTCCTGGTTTTATATCCTTAGACAAGTTGTTCAGTGTCCCAGATTAATATAATGAGCAGGAGTGGCATCCACTTCCTAAACAACATGCCTTTGGAAGCTCTATGAACTTTGATAAAGTTAGAGAGAGGCTTCAGGCTTTTTGCTCATAGGGTCGCTATGAATCATGTTCAACTCAAAGGTAATCAACAACAACAACAATATAATGCTGCATAATATTTTGGGCTGCTAATAAAAAAATTGAGGCTCAATATCAAGAAGACAAAGATTCTCACTACTGGGCCAATTGGCAGCATCAGGATGGATGGTGAAGAGATTGAGATTGTACACAGCTTTAATTTGCTTGGCTCCCCAGTCAACACTCTTGGCACCAGTAGCCAGAAAGTTAAAAGATGTATTGTGATGGGAAAGTCTGCTGTTAGGGACCTCTTCAAAGTACTGAAGAACAATGGTGTCTCTCTGGAGACTAAGGTGTGTCTGATACAGGCGATGGCCTTTACAATCACTAGTTATGCATCAGAGAGTTGGACAATGACCAGGGAGGATAGAAGGAGAATTGATACCTTTGAGCTGTGGTGCTGGAGAAGAGTATCAAGAATACCATGGACTGCTAGGAAAACAAACAGATTCATCCTAGATAGGGCTAAACCAGGCAGCTCCTTGGAGGCAAGGATTCTGAGGCTTCATCTAAAATACTTTGGACATGTTGTAAGGAGGGACCAGTCAGTAGAGAGGGACATCATGCTTTGTAGGGTGGAGGGACAGTGCAAGAAGGGAAGGCCCTCTATGAGGTGGATTGAGTCAATGACTGGGGTAATCAGGATGGGTGTATCAGAGACAGTGTGATTGGCACAGGACAGCAGAGTTTAGGGCTGTTGTACATAGGGTCACTATGAGTCGCAAGCGACTCGACGGCACATAACAACAACAATGACATTGTTGAATGAGAAGAATACAGTGAATTCTGGCCGCCTTTCTCTTTGTAAGTAGTAAAATGAAACATTAAAATATGGTCATATTTCAACTTTCACAAACATGTCAATCACTGAGTATAACTCAACTAGACCTTAGTAGATTGAAGTTTTAAATTTTTGGTAGCCTAGTGGCAAGAAGCTGTGCTGCAATGCTGAAGGCACACAGTTCAAGGCCACCAGCTTGAAAACCTGCCAGAGGATCAGCTATGGGTCAGTTCCGACTTGACAGAACCTAACAACAACAACAACACATCTAATTCGGTATAATTACTCAATGTTCACACTGTAAGTGATTTGGGGGAATGAGCTAATCTACTATTTAACCAATTTACCAAAACAAAATAGAAAGAAGGGGGAAAAAAACCCAGAAAACTCACAAAAACAAAATCACTTCATCGTTCTCATGTTGATTCTGATTCATAGTGAGACCCTCCATCAAATTTTGAAAACTCTAAATATTAATGAGAGGAGTGTGTCCACCTTTCTACCTCAATGTCCATAGTGATAATGGTTTGAAATACCACAGAGACATGTAACCTTTGAGTCAACAACACAACAGACTATGCCCCCAGTGCCTTCTTTGGATTATAGAGAATATTTATCAGTTAAACTGTGTAAATCTACCCTGAAGTTTCATGAGTGTCAATTATTAATTGGGATGGGGGTACAGACAGCGGTGCAGCTGAATATTTATTTTGTGGTTGTCATTAGCACAAGCCTAATGGCCACTAGGCACCTGGAAGCTACCTGTGTCTATGCTTAAGACCTCCAATCCAGACTCTGGATCCAAACGGACCCCAGGGTGTCTACCTCATTAACCCCAGAACTCCACTGGAGTGCTCAGGAACTTCTACCAGGATGCAGCTGAAGCCAGACTCTATGAAGAAAAATGTTCATCAGGGTTAAAGGAAGACTTGTCAACAGCCTGCACGAATATAGATGATACAATTTTACTTGCTGAAAGTGGGGAGGACATAAGGCACTTAGTGCAGAAGATCAAGGAATACAGTCTTCGGTATGGGTTACATCTTAGCATCAATTAAACAAAGGTCCTTACCACAGGATCAACAGTCAAGGTTACGATAGATGGAGAAAAAATTGAAGCTGTCAATGTTTTCATATAGCTTGGATCAACAATCACCACCTTTCATACCAGCAGTCAAGAAATCAGAAGATGTATTACATTGAGCAAGTCTGCTTTCAGGGACCTGTTTAAAATGCTGATATCGGTTTAAAGACTAAAGTGCACCTGCTTCAGGCCATGTTCATCTCAGTCACCTTCTATGCATCAAAAAGCTGGACAATGAATAATGATGACAGAAGAATTTGTGACTTAGAGTTGTGGTGTTGGAGATGAGTACTGAAAATCCCATGGACTGCCAAAGAACAAATAGTTATGTCTTAGAAAATGTGCAGCCAGATTGTTTCTTGGAATCAAAGATGGAAAAACTTTATTTTTTCCTACTTTGGATATGTAGGTAGGCAAGGCTATTCCTTGGAAAGTGAAATCATGCTTGGAAAGAAAGGTCAAAGAAGGAGAGGAAGACACCCCTATGAAATGGATTGAAATGGTGATTTCAGTAAGGAGCTCTAGTGTGTTAGAAATTATGAGGATGGCACAAGATAGGCAGGGCTCAGGTTGGGTGTTCATAGGAAATCATACTCAATTTGATGGTACCTAGTAATGGGGTTGTATTCTCTCTCCTTACCTATTCAATCTAAATGCTGAGCAAATTATCTGAGAATTTGGACTCTATGAAGAAGAATGTGGCATCAGGATTGGAGGGAAACATCAATAAACTGCATTATGCAGATGACACAATTTTACTTGCTGAAAGTGAGGAGGACCTGAAGCACTTGTTGCAGAAGATCAAGGAATGCAGCCTTTAGTATGGATAGTGTCTCAATATCAAGAAAACAAATATTCTTACCGGACCAATAGACAGCGTCATAATGGATGGAGAGGAGATTGAAATTGTCAACAACTTCATCTTTACTTGAATCCACCATTAACACCTTTGGTACAAACAGTCAGGAAATAAGGAGATACATTGCACTGGGAAAATCTGCAGTTAGGGACCTTTCAAAGTTATTGAGGAGTAGTGATGTCAGTTTGAGGACTAAGGTGCATCTGATTCAGGCCATACTCTTTCTGATTACTAGCTATGCATCCAAGACCTGGACAATGAATGATGAGAGAAAAAGAATTGACACCTGTGAACTGTGGTGTTGGAGAAGAGTACTGGACATCCCATGGATGGCCAAGAGAATGAATAGATATGTCTTGGAGATGGTGCAGGCAGACTGCTCTTTTGAGGAAAGAATGATGAGGCCTCACATACTTTGGATATGTTGCTAGGAGGTGCTATTCTTTGGAGAAGAACATGATGTTGGGAAAAGTGGAGAGGAAGACCCTTAACCAGGTAGATTGACACGGTGACTGCTGGCTATTGTGTATCAGGAAGTGTGAGGACGGCACAGGACAGAACAGGTTTCAGATCTTCTGTTCATAGGATTACTATGAGTTGTATTCAACTCAATGACACCTAACAGCAACAACAAAAATAATAATTATTATTATTAGCAGATGACAAGTCAAAAGAGATAAAATATTGTTATCATTTAACTGCAACTTGGTTCAAGATAACATTGGATCTATTTTTTTAGGCAACTTAATGATGACACACAAACACTCAGAGTCTGGTGACTGTTTTCAAGAACATTTTAGTGCTATGCATTTATATAGTGCGTGTTTGTCCATAGCTCTTCATATTTTTCAGAGTATTTCAGCTAAATAGAAATGTAAGCCAATGTCAGTGATAAAAGAAGTTAGAGAGAATTTTTTAACTTGCTCAAAATTGTCTAAGTGATTGAAATTGATAAGAAAAATGATTGCTCTCGAGGTTTGGTGCTTGATTAGATATAATCCTGGGGGATTTCAAGATTAATACATCTCAGTAAGAACAAGCATATTGCAGTTGAAATTCCTATCTACATTTAAGACTTATGTGACCTCAAGCAAGTCATTTAACCCTTTTGTGAATCAGTTTCCTCATGCCTTGAATAACAATACTTGTAACTACTGAAGGTTATTATGAAGAAATGGGATAGAGCATGTACAATATCAAGCTTTTTCTTAACCCATGAAAAAACATATTTTCTAATACTGTTTGCTTTTTCCTATAGCAAAGTTTTTGGTACATGCTATCCAGTCAGAATCAACTCAGAGCTGCTCCTCCAGTAGGTTTTCAGAGTCAGTCAATTACACAGGAAGAGATTGTCCATATTTCTCCCATGGAGCTGGTGAATGGAAACGATGTGCCTCCTGGATGACAATGCCACCAAAATTGCCTCTGGACACTGAATTCAAAATTATGAAGATGATGGCGTTATATGTTGTCCAGACAGAACAGTCTTGACAAGACTGCATGGTGTCATGATGATGGCACAAGAAAGGGTAAAGTTATGATCTATGATTCATAGAGTCTCTGTCAGCTAGTTGACATCTAACAACCTCATCATCAGGGGAGTCTGGACTAGCTATATGCTCAGAACACTAATCATCATTCAATTCTTGGTTTTGAAGGATGGGATGCCAGAAATATGAGAACAAGCTTGAGATTTAGTAAAAGAAATTCATGCTTATCAGGGGGAAAATGAGCATAAAGAAAGAATGTCTAATCCCAAATACACAGTGTTAGTCTTGGAAAAAGTCTATGCTTCCACGTTTGCTAAGAGGCTTTCCTATCACAGAAAATTATCTAACCAACCACACCATAAATAGAAAAAAAAACACAATCTAACATTATATAATTAGAAGAAAGGAAATTATAAAGACAAAAGCTAAAGTCAAGGAGGCAAAAAACAGAAAAACAACTGAAACCATCAACACCACCAGGAGCTGGTTCATCAAAAGCATCAGTAAAACACATAAACGATTGATAAACTTAACAAAAAGAAAAAAAAGAGAAGACATAAATAAATAATAAATGAAGGTAACATCACAAAAGAACCAATTGAAATTATATTGATAATAACAGAATATTATGAAAATCTATATTCTTATACATTTTTAAATGTAAAAGAAAGAGACAATTCATACCATACCAGATTGACATGGACAGCTGTAAAACACTCGAATAGACCCCATTGCAAAAAAAGAAATTGAGCAGGTCATAAAAAATTGAGTAGGTCATAGAAAACTGTCGAGGTTTGACTTGACCATACACAACAATAGCAATCTTTACAAAAGCATATTTCCAGGTCTTTCTCCTGTGGAGGCAGCAGGTGGGTTCGAACCATCACCCTTTTTGTTAGCTGTTGATCACATACATACATATGTAAAAACTCATGAAACTGCACCTCTGAAATGACTGAACTTTCCAGTAATGTGTGAATATTATTAAAAATGAAAAGTTACTTCGATTCCTTGACAAGAAAAAAAAAGTACCCTGGGGGGAAAAATTAAAAGGCCTGGCCTAGATGAATGGCTTCATGGCTAAATTCAACCAAGTATTCAGAGACCTCTCACCAATTCTACTTAAATTATTTTAAAAAGTGGGAGAAGAAGGAACACTCCCAGAATCATTCTATGAAGCAAGCATAACCCTAATACCAGGGAAAGACATTATCATAAAAAAAGAACAAAACTGCACACGAATGTCTGTCATGAATATAGGTGACAAAAACTTTAACAAAATCCTACCAATAGAATTTAACAGTATATAAAAAAAATCATCATGAACAAGTAGAATTCATAACAGGTACATAAGGATGGTTCAATATAAGAAAAACAACAAATTATCACATTAACAAAACAAAAAACAAGAACAATATAATCTTACCCATTGATGCAGAAAAGGCCACTGACAACATCCAAAACCCCTTCCTGAATAAAATACTCAAGAAAATTAGAAGGGAATTTAATCAATCTAGTGAATACATGCAAGCAGGAGTCAAGACCATTCTCAATGGAGAAATAATAAAGTCATTCCCCTTGAGAACATGGACCAGATAAGGATGTTCACTTTTACCACTCCTATTCAATATTACATTGGAAGTACTTGCTAGCATAATATGACAAGAGAAGGAAGTAAGAGACATCCATATCAGCAAAGAGGTGGCAAAACTATTGCTATATGCAGATGATATGTTATGTACACAGAAAACTCTAAGGACTCAACAACAGCAACAAAACCCTGCTAGATTTAGGAATAGATCAACTTAGTAGATTGGCAGAATATAAGATTAACATACAAAAATTAGTGTGCTTCCTCTACAGTAACAAAGAAAACACAGAGAAGGAAACAAAGAAATCAAAATCATTTACCATATCCAACCACAAATTTAAATACTTGAGAATAAACCTAACTAGAGACACAAAAGACCTTTATAAAGAAAACTACAAAATACTATTATGAGAAGCAGTAAGAGCCCTACCTATATGGGGAAATAATCCCTGTTCATGGATGGGAAGATTCAATATAGTGAAAATGACAACCCTACATGTTTAAAACAATCCCAATACAAATACCAAATTCATTTTTCAAAGAGATAGAAAAGGCAGGAGGCAAGTTTATTAGGAAAGGAACAAGGTGTCAAATAAGCAAAGCATTTCATTTGGAGATATAGCACTCCTTTATCTCAAACTTACTTCCCAGCCATAATAACCAAAACAGAATAGTATTGGTACAATGACAGTCATATAGTCCAAGAGAAAAAAATAAGGAACCCAGAAATTATCCCATCTACCTACGGTTGGTCAACTGGTATTTGGCAAGGAAACAACCATCAAATGGGGAAACAAGAACTTCTTCAACCAATGATGCTGGCAAAATTTCACATGTAAGTGAGATTCTGCTGAAGATTATCCAAAAATGACTGGAACAGCACATCAGCAGAGAATGGCCAGAAGTCCAGGCTGGGTTTAGAAGGGGTTATGGTACTAGGGATATTGTAGCTAACGTTAGATGGATCTTGGCTGAAATCAGGGATTACTAGAGGAATGTTTATCTGTGTTTCATTGATTATGCAAAGGCGTTTGACTGTGTGGATCATAACAAACTGTGGCTGACTCTGAGAAGAATGGGAATACCAGAACACTTGATCATGCTAATGCAAAACCTATACTTGGACCAGAAGGCAGTCATCAGAAAAGAGCAAGGAAACATTGCATGGTTCAAAATTGGGAAGGGTGTACACCAGGGATGTGCCCTATCTCCATACCTTTTCAACATATATGCAGAACAGATTATCCGGGAGGCTGGGCTCTACTAGGAGAAGTATGGCATCAGGATATGTGGAAGATCCATCAACAATCTGTGTTATGCAGATGACACACCCTATTTGCTGAAACTGAGGAGGACCTGAAGCACCTGCTGCAGAGGGTCAAGGACTGCAGCTTCCAATGTGGATTGAGGCTCAATGTCAAGAAGACAAAGATTCTCACCACTGGACCAATTGACAGCATCAGGATGGATGGTGAAGAGATTGAGATTGTTCACAGCTTTAGTTTGCTTGGTTCCAGTCAACACTCTTGGCACCAGCAGCCAGGAAATCAAAAGAGGTATTGTGATAGGAAAGTCTGCTGTTAGGGACCTCTCCAAAGTACTGAAGAACAATGGTGTCACTCTGGAGACTAAGGTGTGCCTGATACAGGCCATGATCTTTGCAATCAGTTGTTTTATGTCAGAAAGTTGGACAATGACAAGAGAGGGTAGAAGGAGAACTGATGCCTTTGAGCTGTGGTGCTGGAGAAGATTATGGAATGTACCATGGACTGCTAGGAAAACAAACAGGTTCATCCTGGAGAGGGTTAAACCAAGCTGCTCCTTGGAGGCAAGGATTCTGAGGCTTCGTCTGACATATTTTGGACATGATTGCAAGAAGGGATAGGTTCTTGGAGAGGGACATCATGCTTGGGAGGGTGGAGTGACAGCACAGGAGGGGAAGACCCTCTATAAGGTGGATTGATTCAGTGACTGGGGCAATCAGGGTGGGTGTGTCAGAGACAGTGAGATTGGCACAGGACAGAGCAGGGTTTATGGCTGTTGTATATAGGGTCACTATGGGTCGCAAGTGACTCGACGGCACATAACAACAAACAACAATTTGAAGAAAGGTAAAGCAGAATCCACATCTCATGCCCTGTCCTGAGCCTGTTTTACTGACACTAACATATCCAACCCCTTTGCCCCAGTTACTGTGTCACTCTATCTCATTCAAGGTCTTCCTCTCCTGCACTATCGCTCCATCATTTTAAGCATGCTCTCCTTCTCCAAGGACTGGTCCCTCTTGGCTACATGCTCAAAGTATATGAGACAGAATCTCAAAATCCTCACCTTCAAGGAACAGCTTGGTTTTTACATATCCAAGACAGACCTATTTGTTCTCCTGCTGATCCATGATATATTCAATACTCTTCTCCAGCACCAAATGGAAGTGGATCAGATAACTAGGGGTAAATCTCCAAACAATAAAATAAGAGACAAAATGGAATCAAACGTAGAAGGCCTAATCTATAGTATAAAGAAGCTGGCAAACAAAGCCAGAAATGAACAGCAGGTGAGGACCATATGGATGAATGGGACCTTCTGAAAATATGCAACAAAGGGAAAAAAAATTAAAACATTTAAATGTTTTAAAAACAATATGTAAAAGGTAATTAAAACTTTTATAATAGGGTGGAAAAAAAACCCTACTGACTGGGAAAAACATTTGGAAATGTCATCTCAGATAAGGGTCCATAACAAAAGTTTACAGAATATTAAAAGGCCTCCACAAGAAAAAGACTGATAACCCAATTACAAAATGGGCAAAAGACATGGAAAGATTTTTCAAAGAGGAAGACGTTCAAATAGCCAAAAGCATATGAATAAATGCTTAAAATCACTGACAATAAAAGAGATATAAATCAAAACCACAATGAGATACCATCTCACACCAGTAGTAATGGTAAAATTTAACAGAACAGCAAGCAATAAATGTTGGATAATACATAGAGAATAGAGAGATAGGAACTCTCAAACACTGTTGATGGGATTATAAAATGTTAGAACCATCTGGATGACAATTTAGAGTGTTCTCAAAAAATTGAACATAGAAATTCCGTATGACCCAGCTATTCCACTGCTGGGAATATACACAGAGGAAAAGAGAACTGAGATACAGATGGCAATTTGTACACTAATATTCATAGCAGCAGCATTCACAATAGCAAATGTATGAAAACAACCCAAATGTCTGTCAACAAATTAGTGGATTGAGAAATTGTGGTACATTCACATGATGGAATACTATGTAGCACTCAGGAGTAACATTTTTTAAAAACCTATATAACATGGAAAATGCTAGGGCGCATCATGCTGAGTTGAATGCTCATTACAACTAACTCAGTTATGTTAGGAAAAATATTGCACAAAACCATTATTTTAAAAATAGAAGGTTAATTAGTAAGATGTGTATAAATGTCCGAAGTGGAAAGGTTAGGAGTGTAGGGAACCTGCACATGGGGCTTGGGAGAAATAATGGGGTCACAAAATTTTGTGGGTGGAGAGATGGAATTAAAGAATTGCCGAAGCTCCACAGAGGATCTGAGAAGAGGTAATAGAGGGTACAGATTAATGGTGATTAATTTTATAAGAAACAATGTATAGGAATGTTTATATAAATATAACTAAAGGAATGTGTGCAACATAATTAAAGAAAACAGATCCCCAAAATTAAATTCTGCTGGCAGAATAAAGGATGATAAAGCTACTAAAAAATAAAAATTAAAAAACCACCTGTCATCAGCAATATATCATTATGAATGAGACTGCAACAGGTAGGAAAGCAATGGAATAAATTTTAAGAAGAAATGTCTAGGGGGACAGATTTGAGGAAAATCTCCTTATCAAGTTTAAATACTTTAACTCTTCTAGTTTGTTTCCACCTTGCCACCTACAGCTGAGAATCACTTCCTTCAATTAACACAATAGAGAACCTTCTGGCCTTGTATCAAGGATGACTTTTCAAGCAATGAGTTGGATTTTTTTTTCAAGGTTTATATGTATTGTGTTTTACACTATTCTTCATTCACCTTGTATTTTATACAGTCATTCTCTTTTAACTGTTGTAAACTTGAAGTGGGTTACTACTAAGTATGCTGTGAATCACTAACTTGCTTACTTCTTCATCTCCTTTCCTGCTTTACGTGATGTGTTATTTCCCCTTGATAAGGTTAAGATCAGAAAAGCTAACATTCAGCTAATGTAAATATTATAAGATATAAGATCCAGAACACACTCTAAATGAGTACCCTATTAGCCTCCAGGTATTCCTTCATAACAACCTTTAATTCACCTGAGAGATTTAAGGTACCTTACTAGTGACTCCTATATGACCTAAAGAACAGCCATCTTGGTCCATGATGACCAAAAGACTCACCTGGAGTTTTCCAAATGCATTTGTTTCTGATTCAAGTATGTTCATGGGCACCTTGATCATCTGCACAAGACCCATAAAGTACTTCTAGGAACAGCCATCTTAAACAAACAACTGTGTGCATATATTTTCTTAATACCTTTCATGTGGGGCAATCCTTGACAGCCCCTTCTTTCCATAAATAAGCAGGACAATCTTTTTCTTTTGATAACTCTTAAAACCTTATCCTTTTTTTATCTTTTTCTTTTGATAACTCTTAAAACCTTATCCTCTTCACATAAATAAACATGCTGTCCTTTCTCTGCCTCCAGGGCCTTTCATAGGTACACAAACTTGCTTTTTAAAGGGGTTGTAGAATAATGGCACCTCCTCCCTCCATGTCTCCCTTTGCAAAATGCTTTTCCTAATTAAACCTCTTTCTTGCCTTGCACAGAACATTATGAACTCCTGTTTTACTATTCTTACTTAGCAGGAGATTGCTACATACATTTGTTGTTGATTCAAGCATACTCCTGGTCATCTTGGTCATCTGCTAATGCTCCCCATAAGACCTTAAAGTAATTTTGATGTGAGCCATTTTTCTTGGATCCATGGTCAACATTCTTGGTATCAGAAGTCAGGACACATACATCATTGGGAAATTGGCTCTTATAGATCACTCCAAAGTCCTGAAGAGCAATGATGTCAGTCTAAAGACTAAGGTGTGCCTGACTTAGGCCACAGTCTTTTTAATCACCTGCTATGCATCTGAGATGAAGACAATAAGTAAGAGTGATAGAAAAATAGATGCATTTGAGGTGTGGTGTTGGATAAAAGTGCTTAATATCCTACTGACTGTCAGAGAACAAAGAGATACAGCTTGGAGAAGGTGCAGCCAGATTTCTCCTTGGAGGCAGAATTAATGAAGATTCATCTCACATATTTTGGACATGTTATTAGGAGAGGCTATTTCTTAGAAAAAGACATCATGCTTGAGAATGTGGGAGGCCATCAAAGGAGAAAAAGACACTCAATAAAATGGATTGACACTGTGTCTAAGGCAATAGTTGGAATGTGTCAGGAATCACAAGGATGGTGTAAGATAGGACAGAGTTCAGATCTATTGTTCATGAGGTGGCTATTAGTTGTACTTGATAACACTTCACAACAAGAGCAACTTAGAAGGAGGAACTTCAAATTTAAGGAGCTATAAGAGACACTTTCCTGATGACAACATTTAAGAAGTTGTCCAGCTACATTTTTATAGACATTCCTTTATTTAATATAATGATAAAGAATCTTTGTGCACTGTTATGAGTCCCTGAAATGAAACAATATATTTTCCTTCAGATTCTCCATTTTGTTAGCTTTTCCACTTTTCTTAATTTTCTTGGTTTTGGCAAATGAAAGGAAGATAAATTTAGCTTTGACGTAGTGGCACAGAGAGCACAAAAGAGGATTAAAACAGTTTAAAAGCACAGGAAAATTGAATAAGGAACAGGAATCAAGTTGAAGCAAATTTATGATTAAATATCACCAGGGTGCAAATAAATGCAAGGACTTTATGTCTGTTTCCAAATAATTATTTTTGCTTTTTAACAATAATGGCTTTTGGGCTTTTCATAGTCAAGCTTAAATTACAGGGAGGGGACTCCTCTGACTACCAGCATAATCTGATGAGTTCATTGTGGGCTGGAATCTGAGAATGGTTATAATCCTTCTCATTCCCTCTTACCTCTAGGTGACCTGGAATTCTCATCCATTAGTGAATTCTCATTTAAGATAATATGAAAGTTAAAGGATGTAAAGAAAGGTTTTAGAAATGATCAAACGGGCCGTATTTCAAAATATCCTTTGAAATGGAGAAGAAATATATTAAATTGGTAAAGAGGAAATGAAAAAAACTGGAGTATTTATCAGATTGGTCTGGTGCTAAGAGAAAGGTAAGGCAAGGACGACAGGGAGGGAGAGGATCAACCCAGTAAAAACCAGGCTGCTCCTTGGAGATAAGGATTTTTTTTAATTGGTTTGCTTTAAAAGTTTGTATACATTGTGTTTCACACTATTCTTCATTCACATTGCTTTTTATACAATCATTCTCATACATTATGTTTTATAAGATTAATCACTATTGCACCTTGCCCATCATTACCCTGTCTTTTCACCCAGATCCTTCCTATTCACTTACTCCCATCCCTCCACTCACTGGGAAGCAAGAATTTTAAGACTCCATCTCACATACTTTGGGCATGTTGACAGAAGGGGCCAGACCTTGAAGAAAGTCACCATGCTTGGAGAAGTGGAGGGACAGTCACCCCAGATGAAATGAATTGACACAGTGACTAGGATAATATATTGGGGTAGATGTGTTGGAGACAGCGAGACCGGCTTAAAACAGGACAGGGTTCAGAGCTATTGTACATAGGATCATTGCTGAAAATGAGAATGACTTGAAGCTCTTGCTGCATAAAATCAAGGATTATAGCCATTAATATTAATTACACACACATATATACACAAAAAATATGAATTACACATCAACATCAAGAAAACAAAAGTCCTCACTACAGACCAATACACAATATTGTGAGATAGAGAAAAATTTAAGTGGTTAATGATTTCATCTTGCTTGGATTCCCATTCAACATCTTAGGAACCAGAAATCAATAAAACAGAAGACTATTCATACTGGGAAATTCTGCTGCCAGAGAATTTTAATTCTCTCTAGAGTTCTAAAGAGCAAGTATGTCAGCTTAAAAGTTTAGGTACACCTCATCCAAGCCATAGTCTTCTCAATTGTTTGCTGCTATGCATTTTACAGTTGAACAATGACTAAGTATGACAGATGAAGGACTGACACCTTTTGAGTGGTAGTGTTGGAGAAGAGTATTTAGTATTCCATGGACTACAAAGAGAGAACAAACAGTATGTTTTGTAGAAATTGAAACCAGAGTACACCCTGGAAGCTAGAATGGTGACATTTCATCTCATATACTTTGGATAAGTTGCTAGAAGGGACCACTCCTTAATGAAGAACATCACGCTTGGAAAACTGGAAAGCAAGCAGAAGAGAGGAAGATCTGGAAAACATGGATGGACATTCACTGTAGCAATGTTCAAAGTGTGATAGAGATGGTAAGGATGGCTCAGGCTAGAGTAGGTTTCAGATCCATTGTTGATAGGGTTTCGATGAGTCCTACTCCACTTAAGAACATATACAGCTACAACAACAACACTTCTTTAGCAAATAATGGGAAGCTAACACTTACCATCCCTAGTTGTTACACACCGTGAACTTAGAATGGAATCATGGGTGACCCTCCATCAGATTTTCAAAGGCTGTAATGAGAGATTGCTCATATTTCTTCCACAGAGATACTGGTAGATGTGAACCACTTGTATTTAGGTTGGCAGGGCAACTCCCTACCACTAGACCACCAAAGTTACCCATCATTTCTATGAAGATACGTAGTCATTTTGGTTTCAAGAGGAACTATGCAGGTTGTACTTTCTGATTCTCATTTCCTTATTTGTCTGGATATTTCCATTTTATACATCAGATAAACTACTTTTCTTGACTAACTTTGTAGCCCCAGAAGTCATGTTTCTTTCCCTAAAACTGAAGAGAGTATCCATCTTTCCTTTGTGGAGTGGATGGTAGACTCAAACTGCCATATACGCATAACCTTTGCTGAGGAATGTAACACACTATAAAGGAGTAAAGTTAATCTGTCTCGTTAAGTGTCTTACTCTCTCACTGATCCTCTCCCTTTCTCAACATTAAACTCTTCTCCAATTCATATTGTAAGGTTACAGTAGAGGTGGCTGAATCCCCTGGTTTGACTTGGTGTGACCCTTCTCACCTGATTAGATAGAGTGTGGAAGATTAGAAAAGACAGTACTTGTGCTACAGAACTATCACTGTGTACAGAAAATATGTTATTGTTGTAGTTAGGTGTCTTGAGTTGAGTTTGACTCATAGCAACCCAGCGAACAATGGATCTTCATCACCTCTGACATACTTGAGCCATGGCTACAATCACTCTCTCAGTCCATCTTCTTGATTGAGGAAGTTCTTCCCTTTTGCTGACCCTCCACCATTGCAAAGATTATGTCTTTTTCCAAAGAGTGGCCCTTCCAAACAACGTACCTAAAGTATGTGAAATGAAATTTCATCAACTTTGCCTGTAAGGACCACCCTGGTTGCACTTTCTTTAAGGCATGTTTGGTTTTTTTTGAAAGTTCATGGGCTAATTAGTTCTCTTCTCCAACACAACTCATAGACATCATTGTTTTCTTCTGTCTTCCTTAGTCATTAACTAAATTTCAGATGCATAGCAATTCACAGCGCCATGGCTTGACTCAGGTGTACCTTGGACTTTAAACTGACACCACTGGTCCTTAGCATTTAGAGAGGTTCTTGACAGCTGACTTTCCCAATGCTGTATATGTTTTTTTGTTTTGTTTTGTTTTTCTTTTTTTTT
>NW_006399896.1:4066925-4068673 GCF_000299155.1 Elephantulus edwardii
TTCACTCAGCATAATGTCCTACAGGGTCACCCATTTTGTATAATATTGCATGAGTTCCTTGTTTTTCACTGCAGTGTAGTATTTCGTTGTGCGAATATACCAGTGCTTCTCTATCCATTCATTTGTTAACGGGCACTTAGGTTGTTTCCAACTTTTTGTTGTTGTGAACAAAGCCTGGGTGGCAGTTATAGTTTCTTTAGTGAATATTCCCAGTAATGGAATTGCTGGGTCAAATGGTATTTTTATTTGCAACTTTTTGAGAGAGTAGCATACAGCCTACCATAGTGGCTGCACCATTTTACACTCTCACCAACAGTGAAGAAGGGTTCCAGTTTCTCCACATCCTCTCCAGCATTTGTTGTTTGCTGCTCTGTTAAATTCTGCTATTCTTACTGAGTTGAGATGATATCTCATAGTTGTTTTGATTTATATCTCTCTTAGAGCTAGGGATTTTGAACATTTCTTCATGTGTTTGTTGCTCATCTCAATGTCTTCTTTGGTGAATTGTTTATTCATATCCTGTGCCCATTTTTTTCAGTTGGGTTATCTACCCTGTTGTGGTGCTCAAGTATTTTATAAATTCTAGATATAAGTCCCTTATCTGACATGTAGCAAACCTGGAAACTTAATGATCCCGAAGGTCAGAGATATCTTGCTTGTCATACAGAAAGGCAGAAATATTAATTAAGGTAAAAATAAAGCATAGGGTTTTTTTTTTCATTAGAAAGGAAGGAATGTCTTTCAATGCTATTTCATAAAAGTTCATACTTCGTAGAAAGTTATGACCACAAAGATCACATACTATGATCATCTGTAAAGTTTCTACATTCTTACCTGTAAGGTTGCTATGTCATTGTTAAGTGCCATCCCCTCTGTTCCAACTCCATAGTGACATTGTACAATAGAAGAAACGGCCCAGCCCTGCTCCCATCTCCACACTCATTGCTGTGTTTGAGCCAGGGTTGCAGCCCCTGTATTCATCTCACTGAGGATCTTCCTCTTTTAAGATGATCCTCTGCTTTAACAAGCATGATGTCCTCCATAGACTGGTCCCTTCTGATAACATATCCAAAGTACATGAGACTACGTTTCCCATCCTCACATTTGGGCTGTTCTTCCTCCAAGACGGGAAGTACGTTCTTCTCAAAGGCCACAGCAGTCTTGACCAATTCCAAGGCACCCTTTCCTTTTTTGGTGTTCCTTATTTCACATGCATGGGAGGGTGATTTGTCCAGCTTTCACATGCATATGAGGGGATGATTGAGAATACCATTGCCTGAGTCAGGTACACCTTTGTCCTCAGAGTGAAGTTGGTGCTTTCTTTGACACCTTAAAGAGGTCTTTTGCAGCAGATTGGCCCAGTTCAGTGCTTAAATTTCCTGACTGCTGCTTCATGAGCATTGATTGTGGATCCAACTAAAACTAAATCCTTGACTGACGGCTTCAGTGTTTCCTCCCTTGTCATGGTGTCGCTTACAGAGTCAGTACATAGACTTAAAACCATCTGACAAGAGGAAGGTATGACCAAACAAGGGTGTAAGAATATCTAAAGTTTCAAGTTTGAGTTAAAAATGTTTTATGTCACTAATAAGATGGAACGTACTGCCTAACTGTTACTAAGGACCGAATTGGCTGGCGGCACAGCCTTCCACACCGCCTTCATACTGAGCGGCAAAGCATCACAAGCATCACAGTGTAAATCCTCTTGTGCTTTATAACTCAGCGTGAATGAATGAAGTGTGTTTGTG
>NW_006399896.1:4069303-4082029 GCF_000299155.1 Elephantulus edwardii
TTTTTTTCTGTTATCTGTAGTCTTGTGTTAGCAGTGGGTAAGCTTTAATTGTCTCCTTAGCTAATCAAATGTTAAAGAGTACCGGGGTCTTGTTTTCATTTGTAAGCGTCATTGTGCATCTGTTAAATCTCAATCGATCAGGGTTTCAGGAATGACTGCAGTGGGTTTTGGAAACAGACTTATCATTATTGATTTGGGGTTTCCCAGAGATAAATATAGTTCACAGTTAATTGTTGTGCTCTAATACAACTGACCATTTAAAATTAAACAACTCCTTATTGTTTTGTAACAATGTAAGTTGTTAAACCATGGCATTTCAATTAAAACAAGAATTTTAGTTATAACCCAATGCAAATTCAACAGTTGTATTTGGAGTTAAATTATTTTAACAAATAAATTTATTTAATGAACTTTAAAAAAAAAAGAAAGGAAGGAATGAATCATCTCTGTGGCAATGAAAGGAATGGAGATGATACTGTGCCACTAGGGAGGAGTGGGCTCACTTCCTTGTTTGGGTGTGTTTTAGGGCTTAAGTCTAGGCCAATGGAATGATGTCACAGGAAATTTAAAAGTTGACAGGAGGTTCGCTCTGATTGGGTAGGGTCTGGTCTTAGTTACTTTGCCCAACTTTGGTCCTCCAAAGGCTTTTAACATGAGTTTCTACTTTTTTATATTTCATTAATATTTACCCCAGCATTTTGTCCACCCACACCAATGCCTCATTTTTCTTGACTTGCTAGTTTTGCCAATAACGCAAGGACTGATTCCTCCTTAAAATACACCCAAAGTAAGTGAAAAAAGTTTAACTGTATTTACCTCCCAGGTACTGTAGCTTCATAATCCTTAGCTTGATTAATATGGATCAATATTGTAGCTTAATCTATCTGGGTAATGAGACAATATCAAGTCCCTTCTTTTGGATCTGGAAAGCTGAAGATTGACAAAGAAAATATGTGTCTGTTCATGGAAATGTATGAATTTGGGAAAACAGTAATCTGAATATGTAACTTTTTAAACTTACTATTTAAGAATTTTAGATCGTTCATTACTTGAAATGCATAAAATATAGATTTGATGAAAGCCTTTAACGTAGTATACTATAAACCTCCTTTAATTACCAGACATACGACTGCACTATCACATTCGAAAATGTTCTATTTAACTGTAGCTTCATAATCCTCAAATGAATTAATTTGTATGATAAGACAGTAAGTCTCTTATTTTGGGTCTGGAATGCTGAAGATTAACAAAGAAAGTATAGTGTCTCATCAAAACCTAACTTACATGTAGACATTTGCTCAATTATAAATGAAGGATAGAAGAAAGGACCTAGGAAAATATTATCCCAGGAAATAGTTCTATACTACTCCAGAACCACAGGACAAAGGAGAATAGGTCAGGATCTACTTCCAACACACACACACACACACACACACACACACACACGTCTTTTATCATTGTTGGATTTCTAAAGAAGATCTTTCTTGACCAGATTATATTTGAGAAATCAGAGGGTAAGAGAGCTGAAAATTTTTATTTCACATAATCCCGTAAAGACAGAGTCAGAATTAGAATTTCAGATTAAGATAGCAGCTCTGATGATATTGATAGTAATAGTCAAAGAAACAAACACAAAGATATTAGAATATTGTTTGAAGAATCAAAGATAGAATTAAAAAAAGAAAAAAAAAAGACAAGACTTATTTGTCCAACAGATACTGGCGGAATTTCAGGACTTTGGCCCTCAGTCACCCTTTGAACCTGAATCAAAACTCGTCTCCATGGCTTAACTTTCAGCCAAATAACAAACAAGTATGTGTGGTGGCAAATGACAGTAGAGAGACATTCATCCCTTAGTAAAACCAACCATATAACATAAAAAGTGTATCATTTACCCAAAGATAAAAGTCATTAAATCAGTAAAAGTTCAGATAGAAACCTTAGTGGAAATAAAAGTTGCAAAGAGGAAGTGGAGAAAGTATGATTATATTGTGAGTATTGCAATTAATTTTATGAAACAAAATGTATATGAAAGATTGAATGATAAAAAAATCAGGCTGCTTTGTAAACTTTATTAATAAAAAAGTAGAGAAAATAAAATTTTACTTTAAATAATAGGAAATTCCAGAGGTGAGAGGGGAGAGGATTTTTAAATTTTTTTTTTTTTGAGATGTAACTCATAATGAAGACTCTAGTCTTTGCTCTTCTGAAGCAAGTGTTTCTAGTTTTCACTTTCAACAAGCAAGCCTGTGTCATCTGGCATAACACAGATTATTGATGAGTCTTCCTCTAATCTTAATGCCACATTCTTCTTTGTACAGTCTAGCTTCTCAAGTTATTCACTCAGCACACAGATTGTTGTTGTTGTTGCTATGTGCTATTGAGTTGCTTGCAACTCATAGTGAGCCTGTGTACAACAGCTCTGAACCCTGCTCTATCCTGAGCCAAGTTCATTGTTTCTGACACACCTACCCTCACTACCCCAGACACTGAATCAATCTATCTCATGTAGGGCCTCCCTCTCTTGTGGTGCCCCTCCACTCTTCCAAGCATGATGTCGCTCTTCAAGGACTGGTCCCTCCTTGCAACATGCCTAAAGTATGTGAGATAGAGCTTTGAAATTTTTACCTCCAAGGAGCAGTCTGTTCTCACCTTTTCCAGGATAAACTTGTTTGTTCTCCCAGCAGTCCATGGTATATTCATTACTCTTCTCCTGCACCACAACTCAAAGGCATCCATTATTTTTCTATCATCCTTAGTCATTGTCCAGCTTTCTGATACATGGCAATCAATTGTGTATACTTTTAAATACCAAATCTTGGAAATGAAATATGTGTATTACACTTCTGGCACAACTTACTTGAGACAAGCCACGGAACTCATAGTCATTAATACTTGTGGCAAGGGGGATTATCTTGAGTAGCAGTTTAGTTAATGGAGATAAATATTATATATTGGAAAATATTACAACAGATGAAAATTTCACTCATATGGTATTGCAAGTGTCTCTCTCTAAGTTCTTCCACTATATTTAATAAAAATAAATTGTTGTTGTTATGTGCCGTCGAGTCGTTTGCGACTCATAGCGACCCTATGCACAACAGCCCTAAACCCTGCTCTATCCTGCGCCAGCCGCACTGCCTCTGACACACCCATCCCGATTACCCAAGTCACCGAATCAATCCATCTCATAGAGGGTCTTCCCCTCCTTCGCCGTCCTATGCATATACTTAATGCAACAAAGAAAACAAGGAACTTGAATCAGTGAACCCATAATTAAAAAGGAGTCCTGACCTTTACATCAAATAAAATTTAGCAACTGAACATAGGTATTAAGTTAAATGGTTTATGATATGTACATACTATTTTGTTTGTGGGAGATTGGCTAACTACTTTCTTGATCAATCGAAAGATGCAGGCAACTACAAAGAAATATTTACTGAGACAATAAAAAAAAAACCCACCCTAAACTCACTGTCTTCTACTCAGTTTCAACTCAGCAACTCTCCATGGGGTTTCTGATACTGTAAGTACACTATGCCCCAGTACTGCTTGGACACCAAAGGGCCAATAATTAAAACAAAGACAACAATGTAAGAAAGTAGGGACAATACATTACTGGAAAGGAAAATCATGAGAATACTCATACATAAGGAAGAATGTAACTAATCGGCACTTGTGTAGAATTTGTTGGATAAGGACATAAAAATGCTGTGAAAACCTTCATCTTTAAAAAAGAATACATACAGCAATCACATTGGCTAAAAGAGCTTATTTTGTACTTGGAGTGTCTTCAAACATTGATTTCAATTGAACCCAGAATTATTTACGGAGCATCTCCTATTTGTGACATTCTTTGCTACTTCCGACTCTGGCGATTGCACAGATTAGTAGAGGCCATATGCGAAATAACAAAACATAAGTTCAAGAAAACAAATAAAAGTATTGAAAAGGTCAAAAGATAAAGAGACTGTGTTTAGTTTGGGAAATCAGAAAAAGGGGCCATGAAAGAAACAGTCTTTAGAGATAAAATTTGAAGGATGATGGAGATGGTATAAGGAAGGCCATGCTTATGCTGAAGTGATGATTTTTCTTTTTATTATTATTTTTATTGATATTCTAACAAAAGTTTACAGGAAACTTGGATTTCCATTCATTCATTGTTCATTCATTTTTCTACCTAGCCTCACCCCCACAGTTAGCTCTTCTCTTTAAAATTATTTTCACTGTTGCACAATTTCCATCATATTCCTCACCTCCTTAGCGCCAATTTTCTTCTTAATAATGTCATTGCATCTGTCACAAGATAATAGACTTATGAAATTCTCAGAAAATACATAGAATGACTTTAAGTTATTGTAAGTTCAGCATAGGGTAAAGAAGTATAGTATTCAATTTAGGAGGAAAACTGAACTCAAAAGTAGCTTACTTCACACTTGAGTGTTCAGGGGATTCTGAGGAAGTAGGCAAAGGGGACTAGCCTGATAGGAAAGGATTCTTAAAGGAAGTGAGCCTTTATGGGGCAGTTATTTAGAAACTGCTAGAAGTTACATAAAAACAAGGAAAATCTAGTGGCACAAGGACCACTTAAGAGTCTGGGCAGAGGCTAGGAGGTAGGGTGGGAGTTCTGCACTTAACTTAGAGTCAAAAGATCAAGATTAAATTTTACATTCTAGATCTGTTAAGCAGTAAATTACTTGGGAGACAATTATCCAACCTTATGGATTCTGAGCAGCTAATGGATTTGAACCAAGTGCCTTTGGGTTGACAGAGCAGTTCTTTACTACTAGGCCACCAGAGCTCACTTTCCTATATCATAGGAGTAACCCTTAGTCAGCTATGAACACGACCAAGAAGAGTGATCCTAGGCATTGCTATTACTATCATTATTACTAGGAGTGTGTTATACCAATCCAGATGTGTCAGTGAAATTAATTCTACAATAGAAAGAAGGTTGGAAAACATTGACAAGAAGAACAGGGGAAAATACACTGAAGAAATAAATTCCCAATGATAACTGATTGCACTAGTAGAGCTTAACATGCAGAGCTAAGGATCTTTTTTTCTTTTCATTAGACAACAAATTAAAACAAATCTTAATGTATGAATTTACCTCCATCAGATTAAGGACCTTTACCTTGACTGTATTCACCATCCCTTCCATGTCCTATTTCTCATGACTCCCCTGAAATGAGATAGTATCTATTCTTTCCAGGCTCTCTACTCTGAAACGGAATGGTAGGACATGACAAAGCTGTGGTTCAGGAGACTAAAAGTTCTTTTTATTTTTAATTAACTCACACTTCCTAGGACAGAAATGACAACTAGGATGGTGAGCCACAATTCCTGATACAGGTGAAATATGTTCTAAATATTGATACTCTCACCATTCTCTTCATTACCAGCCACCAAATCTCACCAAGTGATAACTGCCTACAATTTTCAATGGTCAGATACGTATTTCTATTATAGTTGGCAGCAATTGAACTTGTGCATAAAAGCATATACACTCATACACGTGTGTGCACATGTGCACACTGCACTTTAAAGCTTAAAGCCAAATGATCAAATATATTTCTATTTGAAAAGGCATTTTCACTTTCTAGGACAAGAGTTTTTCCATCTCATCCAAAACATACCAAACACATTGCCATTGAGTTGGCTCCAACTAATAAACATTTTCCAGTAGCTTTCCAAATCTATACACTTTAACAGGAGGAGATTGTTCATTTTCCCTTGGAGTCACTGGTATATTTGAATTGGTAAAGATATGGTCTTCTGATTAACATAGCAACATGCTATGGCCTTCACCAGCAGAGTTCCACCAAAAACATTTAGACTGGTACTAATCAAGTAATTCAACCTAATCCTCTTCAGTATACCTTATAATAATGGGTAAGTTCCTAAACCACAGAAGAAAAGCAGCTGATCAAGTCATAGGATGATAAAGACACTTGGAAACGGCATCATTTTCTCTACAAATAAAATTGTACATAGATTTCAAGACTGTTTATTGGTGTAAAATATATTAAAAAGTTGTACATAAAAGCCTTTTTTCCATTTTCCTCCATTAGACTGAATAATGGAGAAAGGAATATATTTGACAAGATGTATGATCTAGGAGTAGTTAAGGTCCTAAGCAAAATTATGAAGTATGAAAATGATATTTCTAATATTCTTGAATGTATGTTTGTATATTTTGCTTACCTGGCTACCTAATATTCTCTCTGTCTATTTTCTCGGGTAATACCCTGAAGTCAAACATTCCCCATCCTATTATGGATCATCAACACTTATGTATCCTTATGTGTCCTTTCAAAGGCATAACCTCTGATCTGTCCATGAATGTTATACCGAGGAGAACTTTCTTGGTAATTCAAAGGCAAAATGTGTGTTCATATTCCTCAAATAAAATCCTTTAACAATATCACATTCAAGATGTTAGCAGGAAAAATATAGAAAAGTGTTCAATGAACCATAAATGATTCCTTGGTGAAAGAAATTAATATAATCATTAATATTCTGCCTACACATCAAATCAAAGGTATGCTCAAGCTACCATTTATTGTCTCATAAGAATCAACTCCAAATTTATCAGTATCTCCTCTGTAGTTTGTAATCAGACATAAGAAAAGCATTTCCACCATAGAAATCAGCAGAGGCTAATTTCCTAAGGAGTTGTTAGGGAGCCCTGGCGGCCTAGTAGTAAGAAGCTGTGCTTAGGCTAGCCCAATGCTAGTATCCCACCAGCTGCAAGGGTTTATGGGGAAAAGATGGGCAATCTTCTCCTGTAGGGTCCACTGCTTCTGAAAACCTGCTGGAAGGTCAGCTATGAGTTAGTTCTGACTACACAACAAAAACCACAATAATATATGAGGACTGTTGTTTCTTCTAGAAAGTGAGTCATACTACTACATGAGGTAGTATACAAGGTACTCCTTATTAAGGGGTAGAAGGTACTTTGGATTCTTTTTAATCTTATGTCTTGCTTTAGTTTCTTAGTGATCAAGAACAAACAAACAAGCAAACAAAACCCCCCAAAAAACCACCTCAATGCTGTCAAGTAGGAACCAATTTGTAATTCAGCCTTCATTATGTTTCCATGGCTTTAAGCCACACAGGAGGAGATTGCCTTATGAATTCAAACTGCTGGTGAATCCAAACTACAAAAGATGAGTGGCTTTTGGGTTAGCAGTACAATTCCTGATAGACTACATCATCTTTTAAGTACTACTATAAAATAAATAATACAAGTGGGCAGCTTTAATAGACAAAAACTTATTTTATCATCATTTATAAGTCTAGAAGTTCAAATTCAAGACACCTTGGTCTCTTTCCAACTCTTTTCCAGGGTTCCTTATTGATCTCCAATCATGTGGTTTGGCATCAATTATCCCTATCTACATATTTGTTTCTACTTGCATTTTATCTGCTTTCCAAAGACAATAGATAGAGAAAAGATTGAAGTTGTCAAGTATTTCATTTAACTAGGACCTACAACGACATCATACTTGGATAGGTGGAGGGACAGTGTAGGAAAGAAAGACCCAGACGAGATAGATTGATACAGAAACTGGGGTAATGGGGGTAGGTGTATCAGAATGGGAATTCCAGAACATTTAATTGTGCTAATGTGAAACCTATACTTGGACCAGGAGGCAGTCGTCAAAACAGAGTAAGGAAACACTGCTTGGTTCAAAGTTGGGAACCTATCTCCACACCTTTTCAATCTATATGCAGAACAGATTATCCAAGAGGCCGGACTCAAGGAGGAGAAATGTGGCATCAGTATTGGAGGAAGATTCATGAACAATCTATGTTATGCAGATGACACAACCCTGCTTGCTGAAACGGAGGAGAATCTGTAGTGCTTGCTGCAGAAGGTCAGGGACTGCAGCCTTCAATACTGATTGAGGCTCAATGTCAGGGAAACAAAGATTCTCACCATTGGGTCAACTGGCAGCTTCATGATAGATGGTGAAGAGATTGAGGTTGTTAATAACAGCTTTAGTTTGCTTGGCTCCACAATCAACACTCTTGGTACCAGCAGCCAGGAAATTAAAAGATTTATTGAGACAGGAAAGTCTGCTGTTAGAGACCTCTCCAAAGTACAATCAACAAAGTATGATCAAAGATGTCAGACTGGAGACTAAGGTGTGCCTGATACAGGCCATGGTCTTTGCAGTCACTTGCTATGTGTCAGAGAGCTGGATAATGACTAGGGATGATAGAAGAAAAATTGATGCCTTTGAGCTGTGATGTTGGAGAGGAGTATTGAATATACCATGGACTGCTAGGAGAACAAGCAGGTTTGACCTAGAGAGGGTTAAATCCTTGGAGGCAAGGATTCTGAAGTTTCGTCTGATCTACTTTGGACGGGTTGGAAGGCAGGATCAGTCCTTGGAGAGGGTATCATTCTTGGGAGAATGGAGGGACAACGCAGGAGAGGAAGATCCTCGGTGAGATGGATTGATTCAGTGACTGGGGTAATGGAGATAGATGTGTCAGAGAAGGCGAGATTGGCACAAGATAGAGCTGGGTATAGGGCTGTTGTACATAGGGTAGCTATAAAAGTGACAGGTGACTTTATAGCACATAACAACAAACAACATACTTGACCAAGCATGGTGTCATTCTCCTGGGACTACCTCCTATTGATTGATACATGCTCAAAATATGTGGGATAAAGTCTCACTATCCTTTTTTCTAAAGAGTGCTCTGGCTGTTTATTTGAGATAAATTGTCTGCTTTCTCAGCAAGTCAATAATATATTCAGTACTGTTCACCAGCACAAAATTCAAAGTCAACTTTTTGGTCTTCCTTATTCATGATATTCAACTCCAATTGCATTATAAGACTATTAAAAATACTACTATGACTTGGGTAAAGTGAACTTTTGCCCTTTAGCATGGCCCTGGAGGACATTATGCTGAGTGAAATATCTCAGTCACAAAAGGACAAATACTCCATAGTGTTACTGTTGTAAAATAAGACCGACATAGGGGTTTGGGGAGAGACTGAGAAAGATAGGATAAATTATGTATACTGCATTGAAACATATGAGAGAAAGAACTGTGTAAAAGGTATATATGATTAGGTATTATTGTCATGACAGGAGTCTAGAACTAAGGCTGCATAGTGGAGTGGACTTGGGGGAAGGGATTGTATAACAATGAAAGAATTTTTCTTTTACTTTTCAAAGAGAAGAACGAACGGGAGGGGAGAGGTGGGTATGGAGAAAAGTGCAATAATGAATGAATAGAACCAAAATCTCTGTAAATTTTCATTAAAAATTAATAATAATAATAATAAAAGTTTTTTTAAAAAGTATTTTGTAGCTATTTTGTTTTGTCCAGTGTAAGGCATCTTTTGATTTCAGGGCTTGGGTAGTGGTGTTTGTTTGGTGTTTTTAAAATTGTACTTTGAGTAAATATTTACAGAGCAATAGGCTTTTCAATAAGTAATTCATACAGACTTTGTATTATGGCATTACAATCTTTACATACAACAAATAAGTCTCTCAGGCAGTCAACTGCTTCCTCACTTCTCCCTTGTGATTTACATTTCCCTTCATCCTTCTGTCCTATTCCTGACCACCTGCTAAGTTTTCTCCCTGGGCAAAAATAATCCTAAAGATCTTGTATGCTTTATTGTTGTAAGGAATAAATGTCTGTCTGATCCTATCGCTCACCTTACAAATATGTCTACGGCTTGACTAAAATACAAGCTATAGAATTTAGTTCCAGGTCAAAGGTTTATTGAAAGCCATAGTCTACAGAAGTTTTTATTAGATTAGCAATGCCTGTCATTTTATGATTTTGAATTTTGTTCTCCCTATTTCCCTGTTCTATCTAAGACCTTCTAACATGATCTCTTTTAAAGTGATCAGCAGTGATAGCCAGGTACCATCCAGCCCTACTAGTCTCAGGGTTGTTGGTATTGTTAGTTGCCGTTAAGTTGCATATGATCCACAGCAACCCTATGAACAACAGATCTAAGCCCTGATCCATCCTCATACCTCGTGATGCATTACAGCATATTGCAGTAGTCACCGTGTCAATTCATCCGCTTGAAGGTCTTCGTCTCTTTCACAAATCTTCTACCTTTCTGAGCCATGTCCCTCTCCAAGGCATAGCCCCTCTAAGTATGTGAGATGAAGCCTCATCATCTTTGCTTCCACAGAGCACTCTGGCTGCACCCTCTCCAAGACATATTTGTTTGTTGTGTAGTACAAAATCAGGAAAGGTATATACCAGGGATGCATCATATCTCTTTATCTTTTCAATCTATATGTGGAACAGATCATTTATGATGCTGGACTTTATAAAGAGAAATGTGGCATCAGGATTGGAGGAAGACTCAACAACCTATCTTATGCAGATGACAGAACCTTGATTGCCAAAGCTGAGAACCTAATGTGTTTGCTGCAGAAGATCAAGGACTATAGTCCTCAATATGGATTGAAGGTCAACATCAAGAAGACAAAGATTCTTACCACTGGGCCAATTGGCAACACCATGATAGATGGAGAAGAGGTTGAGATTGTTCATTTCAGCTTGCTTGCTCAGTGCCACTATCAACATTCTTGGCATCAGCTTTGAGGAAAACAAAAGAAGAATTTCACTGGGAAAGTCTGCTGTCCAGGACATCTCCAGTGTGCTTAAGAGCAACAATGTCAGTCTAAGGACTAAGGTTCATCTAATCCAGGCCATGGTCTTTGCAATTACCTTTTGTACATCAGAAAGCAGGACAATGACAAAAGAGGACAGAAGAACTACTGCGTTTGAGTTGTAGTGCTAAGGAAGAGTTTTGAACATGCTATGGACTGCCAAGAGAAGTAGAAAGTCTGTCCTAAAGAAGGTGACACCAAGTTGTTCTTTGGAAACAAGGATTTTGAGACTCTGTCTCACATAGTTTGGACATGTTGGCAGGAGGAACCAGTCCTTGTAGAAGGACATCATACTTGGAAGGGCAGAGGGAAAGCACAGAAGAGGAAGACCTTGGATGAGATAGATTGACACAGTAACTGTGGTAATGAGGGTGGGTGTGTCAGGGGTGTGTCAGGGACAGTGAGATTGGCCCAGGATAGAGCAGAGTTCAGAGCTGTTGTGCAGAATCACTATGAATCATGGTCTCAATGGCACATAACTACAATACCAATAAAGAAAAGATAAAAACGGATGTTAAAAAAGACTATGAAAATTTCACTAGAAATCAAACTATCAAGAATTCAAAGCAAAGGAAAGAATTGTTTAAGGAAAAGAGATGAACAGAATATTTCAAATGGGGAACATGAGAAGATAAAGCACAGTTTTATAAAGAAATATGTATGCATAGAGCTGGAGTTGGAAAACAAAACAGAAGAACTTGTTCAGCATTTATCAATCTGAAAAAATGAAGACTAAGATGTGCTTTCTTCAAGTTCTGATCTTTTCAAACACTTGTTATACATCTAAGATTTGGACAATGATTAAGGATGGCAGCAGAATAATCAATGTCCTTGTGGTGCTGGAGAAGACTACTGATTATTCCATAATCTGCCAAAAGTACAAAAAAGTGTGTCTTGGAAAAGATGCAACCAGAGTGTTGTTTGGAGGCAAGGCTAGTTGAACTTCCTCTAACATAATTTGACAGATTGTTAGAAAGATCCAGTTCTTGGTAAGACGTCAAGCTTGGAAAGATGGAAGGTCAACAAAGGAGGAGAAGACCTCAGGTAGGTTGACACAGTGATTGTAATGACTGTAAAGGAGGGCTCAACTGTGTCAGAGATGATGAGGATGGCACAGGACAGGGCAGCATTCAGATCAATATGAGTCATAATTGACTCAACAGCACTTAACAGCAACAATAACAAACTAGCTCTTATTGGGTATTTGATGTTATGGGTTTTTAGGTTTTACATTTAGGTCTTTGAAAAACAACTATGAGATATCATCTCACCCCAGTAAGAATAGCAAAATTTAACAGAACAGCCAGCAACAAATACTGGCAGGGTTATGGAGAAACTGTGACCCTTATTCACTGTTGGTGAAAGTGAAAAATTGTGCAAAGACTGTGGAAGGCAGTGTGGTGCTTTCTCAAAAAGTTGCAAATAGAAATACCATTTGACCCAGCAATTCCACTACTGAGAATATACCCCAAAGAGACCATAATTCACATCCAAGCATATATATGCACCCCCATGTTGTGGCTTTGTTCACAATAGCAAGGAGTTGGAAACAACCTAAGTGCCCATCAACAAACGAATGAATAGAGAAGCTGTGGTATATTCACACAATGGAATACTATGCTGCATTGAAAAACAAGGAACTCATGAAATAAAACACAAAATGGGTGACCCCGGAAGACATTATGCCGAGTGAGATATCTCAGTTACAAAAGGACAAATACTGCATGGTGCCACTGTTGTAAAACAGGACTGACATTGGGGTGGCGAGGGAAACTGAGAAAGATGGGATAAATAATGTATACTGCAGTGAAACAAATGAGGGAGAAAACTGTTTAAAAGAGATATGTGATTAGGTATTATTGTCATGGCAGGAGTCCAGAACAAAGGCTGCATAGTGGAGTGGAGCTGGGGGAAGGGACTGTAAAACAACGGGGAACTTTTACTTTTCAAAGAGAAGAGTGTACAGGGTGGGGAGGGGTGGGCATGGAAAAAAGTGCAACAATGAATGAATGGAAATCCAAATTCTCTGTAAATTTTCATTAAAATTAATTTTTAAA
>NW_006399896.1:4082129-4082705 GCF_000299155.1 Elephantulus edwardii
AAAAAATTATAAAAAACCAACAAAACCATTTAGGTCTTTGATCCATCTGGAATTATTTTTTTAATATGTTAATATGGTGTAATGTAAAAATGAATCTTGTTTCATTTACCTATGAGTATCCAATATTGCCAGCACCATATTTTGAAAATACTATTATTCTCCATTTACTGGGCTTTGACCCTCTGTCAAATATCAACTGGCCATCGATGGATGGGTTTACATCTGAGGTCTCAATTCTGTTTCATTGTTTTTTATGTCTGTTGTTGTAATAGTATCAAACAGTTTTGACTATCATGGAGGTGCAGGGAAACCCAAAATAGAATAGCAGGAAATTTTGTACCTTGAAAGAAAAAAATGTGTACCTTAGTTTGTGCTAAAGTAGGTGTTGTTGTTGTTGTTAAGTGCGGTCGAGTCACAGGCGACTCATAGTGACCCTGTGAAGGAAAGTCCTTGATGCTTGGGTGCCTTTCATCCTCTCTCCAAGTTCACAGGGTTTCCGGAGGCAAGCTATTATGGAAGTGGATGCTACTCCTCCTTCCACGCTTGTTCAATCTGGGAGCTCCACCCTACTTTCAG
>NW_006399896.1:4087316-4097283 GCF_000299155.1 Elephantulus edwardii
AGGCCTGCTATTTCAGAAGTGGGTGGCCAATCCTTCTTCCTAGTCTGTCTTAATCTGAATGTTCAGATTTAGAGGAGTATCTGACAGACAAGCAATTTGTGGAGCAGTGAAAGATAAATCCCTTATTGTGGAGTTAAGCATTAGTTACAGTGTTGACCCCACCCCTAGACCAGTGCCGTGACTTACTTACTTCCCAGCTCTCCCCTCCACCAGGATAACCCTTCACATCTGCCAAGTCCCTTCAGAAAATATCTTCCATTGTCCCACCCTTGAACTGACAGCTTGTATCTGAAGCTTTCTTGGCTTCTGCGATTCCAAACACGTCAACTGCTGATATTTTTTTTTCTTTTGACCAGTGTGTCTTAAGTTTAGTTGTCCTGTCTCCCAGGGAAGGTGACGTGTCCTGTAGAACACCTGTGTAGATTATGTTTTCCTTTGTGTTTCTAGGCTTCTCCTCTGCCCAGGGCCAGGGGCATGCTCTCAGCAACTCCTCCAGCCGGTTTTTCCTGTTTACCTGCAATATGCCTCCACAGGTAGGTTGCAATATATTTCCAGAATTATATCCATTTCTTCTAGGTTTTCAAATCTATTGGTGTATAGTTTCTTGTAGTATTCTGTTATTCTCTTGTTTCATTTGGTTTGCTGTGAAGTCATACAATTTATTTCTTATCCATGCTATCTTCATCTTCTTGTTTGTCCCCTTTGTTAAGTTTGCCAGTGTTTTCTCAATTTAGTTAATCTTTAAGAACCAAATTTACTCTCTCTTTTTTTTTCTTTTCTTTGAATTGTGTGCCTTCGAATTGGGTCTGACTGGCACAGGAGGAGATTGACCCTCCTTCTCCAGCGAAGCATCCTCAGAATTGCAGCGCAGTTTATTGTCACTAGGCTACCAGAGCTCCCACCAAATTTACTCTTCTCTTTTTTTTCTATTTCATTTCTTTCATATGCTTTTTATTTCCTTTATTCTACATACTGTAGGCTTTCCTTGTTCTTTTTGTCTAATTGTTGGCATTTTTGGCTAATGGGCTCATTTTGCTGCTTTCTTAAGTTTTGACATGTATTTTGACATGTATATGTATTATTTAGGTAAATTGGCCTCTGAGTGCTATTTTTCCTATGTCCCAAAGATTTTGAAATATTGTGCTTTTATCCTTATTTACTTCAAGGAATATTTTAATTTCACATTTTATTTACTCTATGATCCAGTAATTTATAAGAAAAGTGTTATTCAGTTTCCATGTATTTTATTCCCATTTCTCTTCCTGAACTTCCTATTACTGATTTCTAATTTTATAGCACTGTGAGCCAAAAAGATCCTTTTTATTATTTCAATCTTTTTCAGTTTTGTTCGAAAATTGCACTGTGGCCTAACATGTGGTCTGCTCTAGTGAACAATCCAAAAAAAGAATGCATTACATTTTTGTTGTGTGGAGTCTTTTGAATATGTTTATGAAGACAAGTTGTTTGATTGTTTAGCTGAGATCGTCCATGTTTTTTGTTGAGTTTATATCTGGTTTTTCTTGATCCATTGAAAGTGGTGTGTTGAAGTATCCAACTGTTAGGCCCGGGCAAGGAGGCCAGGAGGGAGAACAAGAATACAGACTTCAGACCGGATGGCCTTGCTTGCTGCTGCTAAGGTGGACAAATGACCTTGCCAACCTCACTGGGCCAACCATGGACCATAAATTAAGAAATGGAGTGTAACTCCCTTCTTCCTAAAGACCCCGTTATAAAAACCCCATGCCATACCCCCGAGGTTGCGAATTCTCTGCTCTGTCCCTTCAAGACAGAGGATTCGCCCGAGAGCTCTGCTTGAATAAAGTTATAACTTTAAACCCCATCTCTCTTTCGTTGACTTCTTTCAGGTATGTCTCCATGCACTATCTACTAACTAAAGTTGTCCATTTTTCTTTTCAAGTCTGCTCATGTTTGTTTTAAGTATTTTGAAATATTTTATTTTTACTATTGTTGTTAGAAAAAATATGGAGATAGGACACATCCCTGGCGTACACCCTTCCCAATTTTATACCATGCAGTGTTACCCTGCTCTGTTCTGACAACTGCCTCCTGGTCCAAGTATAGGTTTCACTTTAGCACGATCAAGTGTTCTGGGATTCCCATTCTTCTCAGAGTCAGCCACAGCTTGTTGTGATCCACATAGTCAAACACCTTTGCATAATCAATGAAACACAGATAGACATTCTTCTGGTATTCCTTGCTTTCAGCTAAGATCCACCTAACATCAGCTACAATATCCCTAGTACCATGACCCCTTCTAAATCCAGCCTGGACTTCTGGCAGTTCTCTGCTGATGTGCTGTTCTAATAGTTTTTGGATAATCTTCAGTAGAATCTTGCTTGCATGTGAAATCAATGATATTGTTCTGTAGTTTTCACACTCTGTTGGGTCACCCTTCCTTGGGATGGGAACAAATATAGATCTCTTCCAGTCAGTTGGCCAAATGGTTGTTCTCCAGATTTCTTGGCACAACTTGGTGAGCACATCCAGGGCAGCATCTGTTATCTGAAATATGTCAATTGGTACACCATCTATTCCGGGGCCCTTGTTTTTTTCTATTTCCTTCAAAGCAGTTTGAACTTCTTCCTTCATCACCATAGGCTCTTGCTCATATGTTGTTTCATTAAAATCTTCTGTGTCTGCCAATTCCTTTTGATACAGTGACTCAGTATATTCTTTCCATCTTCTTTTAATAGTTCCTGGATCATTTAATATTCTGCCTAAAGCATCCTTGATAATAGCAACTCAAGGTTTGAATTTGTTCTTCAGCTCCTTGAACTTAAGATATGCTGAGCGAGTTTGACCCTTTTGATTTTCTGACTCCAGCTCCTTGCACATTCCATTGTAATATTTTGCTTTGTCATCCTGTGTTGACTTTTGGAATCTTCTATTCAGCTTTTTATTATCTTGAATTCTTCCTAGTGCTTTGGCTTCTCTATGCTCCAGTGCAATCTTCAGAGTTTCTTTTGACATCCATTTTGGTCTTTTTCCCCCCCTCTTCTGTCTTTGTAATGACCATTTGCACTCTTCCTGGGTGATAACTTTGACATCTTCCCACAGCTCCTTACTGTTCAAGGCCTCAAACTTGTTCCTCAGATGGTTCTGAAATTCAGGTGAGATGAACTCAAAGTCATATTTTGGTTCCCGTGGATTTGGTTCAATTTTCCTCAGCTTCAGCTTCAGCTTGAACTTGCATATGAGTAGTTGTCAGTCTATTCCACAATCAGCTCCTGGCCTAGGTTTCACAAGGACTGCAACCTTCAGTACAGATTGAGGCTCAATATCAAGAAGACAAAGATTCTCACTACTGGACCAATTTGCAGCATCAGGATAGATGGTGAAGAGATCAAGATTGTTGATAACTTTAGTCTGCTTGACTCCACAGTCAACACTCTTGGCATAGTAGCCAGGAAATTAAAAGACATATTGTGATGGGAAAGTCTGCTGTTAGGGACCTCTCCCAAAAAGAGCAATGGTGTCACTCCGGAGACTAAGGTGCATCTGATACAGGCCATGGTCTTTGCAATCCCTTGCTATGCATCAGAGAGTTTGACAATGACTAGGGAGAATAGAAGGAGAATTAATGCCTTTGAACTGTGGTGCTGGAGAAGAGTATTGAATGTACCATGGACTGCTAGGAAAACAAACAGATTCATCCTGGAGAGGGTTAAATCAGGCGGGTCCTTGGAGGCAAGGATTCTGAGGCTCCATCTAACATACTTTGGACATGTTGTAAGGAGGGACCAGTCCGTGGAGAGGGACATCATGCTTGGGAGGGTGAAGGGCAGGCGAAGGAGAGGAAGGCCTTCTATGAGGTGGATTGATTCAGTGACTGGGGTAATTGGGATGGGTGTGTCAGAGGCAGTGCCATTGTCACAGGACAGAGCAGAGTTTAGAACTGTTGTACATAGCGTCACTATGAGTCGCAAGTGACTCAATTGCACATAACAATAGCAACAACAACATTTTTGTTAGATGCTGTCCAGTCCATAGCAACCCTATGAAGAACATATCTGAACTCTATTCTATCCTGTGTCATCCTCACACTTCCTGACACATTAATACCCATGGTGGCATTCACTGTGTCAATCCATCTGGTCGAGGATCTTCCTCTCCTTTGCAGAACCTCTACCTTTCTGAGCATCATGCCCCTCTCCAAAGAATAGCCTCTCCTAACCACATGCCCAAAGCCTCATCATCTTTGCTTCCAAAGAGACTCACAGTTGGGTTTTTCCTCCCCCTCATCAGGTGCATAGATTTTGTTGTTATTTTTGTTGTTATGTTTTTCTGGATGGCCCTTTAAATCATTATATTATGCTCTTCTTTGCCGTTTTCACTTGGTATGGCACTGAAGTCTATTGAATCATAAACTTGTTGTTATTGTTTTTGTTAAGTGCCATTGAGTCAAGTACAATTTATAGTGATCCTATGAACAAAAGATCTGAACCCTGCTCTGTCCTACACCATCCTCATATTTCCTAACACACAAGAGCCCATTGTAACAGTCACCATGTCAATCCACCTGGTTGAGGGTCTTCCTCTCCTTCACCAACCCTCCACCCTTCCCAACATCCTGTCCTCCAAAGAATAGCACCTTCTAGCAACATGTCCAATGTGAGCAAAGCCTCATCATTCTTGCCTCCAAAGAGCACTCTGGCTGCACCATCTCCAAGACAAATCTGTTTGTTCCTTTGGTCATCCATGGGATGTTCAGCGCTCTTCTCCAACACCACAGCTCACAGGTGTCAATTCTTTTTCTGTCATCTTTATTCATTGTCCAGCTATTGTCCATGCATGGCTATTAATCAGAAAGACTATGGCCTGAATAAGGTGTACCTCAGTCCTCAAACTGACATCACTACTCCTCAATAATTTAGAAAGGTCCTGAACTACAGATTTTCCCAGTGCAATGTGTCTCCTTATTTCCTGACTGTTCGTACTAAGGGTATTAATGGTAGATCCAAGCAAGATGAAGTTGTTGACAGTTTCAATCTCCTCTCCATCCATCATGACACTGCCTACTGGTCCAGTGGTAAGAAGCTTTGTTTTCTTGATATTGAGACACAATCCATACTGAAGGCTGCATTCCTTGATATTTTGCAACAAGTGCTTTAAGTCCTCCACATTTTCAGTGAGTTGCGCTATCTGCATAACGCAGGTTATTGATGAGTCTCCATCCAATCCTGATGCCAAATTCCCCTTAAAATAGAGTCCAGCTTCTCGCATAATTTGCTCAGCATATACATTGGATCATAAATCAATATTGCCATTATCTTGATACATAATTTTTTCATCCTTTAGTTTTCATTTTTATCATTGTGTCTGAGGCTTCTTTAGGCAGCATATGCATGGGTTCTGTTTTCTTATCGATTATCTCTTTCTCTTCACAAGTGTACGATAATTTCTATATTTAATGATAGGTATGAATTTCCTGTTGTCATTCTTTTGTGTTTGTTACTGTGCTGTTGTTGGGGGGGGTTTGTTCCTTATTCTTTTTGTACTGAGTTAATTTTGTTGTTTGGTTTTCCTTTTCCTTGTTACTTTGTGTTTGTTAAATCCTTTGGTTTTCTTACATACTGCTCTATTTAAAAGATCTATTAACATAATTTCTTTTTTTATCTCCCTTAGTTTATTTTTTCCAAACATTAATAGACTTTATTATGAAGGGGTTCCTACCTGGGACCCCTACTTCTTCAATAAAAAAGTGCATAGAAAAGAAGGGATTTAGAAATTGTTTTACAGTATCCCGGGGCAGGAAGGGAGTAATTGCTACATGGCTGGAAAGGTGAAGGCAGAGCCCTTTTCACCTGTAGGTCCATATCCCCCAGAACATGTAGTGGGAGTGAGATGCTCAGGGAAGGACTAAGGAGCCTCCCCACCCCCAGCCTAGGGAGAAGATGTCAGGAGCAAGGGGTCTCCCACAGCTTCAGTTAAGGAAGCAGATAGGCAGCACTTGGCGCCAAAATTGCAGGGCAGCTTACTGCTGGCATTCTCAATGTGGAATTTTTAGTCGTAGGTGAGCTCCTCACCACGTAGATGACAATGTGCTTCTGGCCCTCCACGCGGATGACTTGGGAAAAGCAATTCTATCCCCCTTAGTTTAAAGTAAGTAGCATTACTTACACTACTAACCACAGGATCAATTCCACAAATTCACCAGTTGTTCTGTGAAATATTAATGAGAAGTCTTCTCTCATAAAGATTTATAGCCTCAGAATCTGGCAGAGAGTCCCTTTGAGTCGGAATTGACTCAACAGTATTGTATTTGGTTTGGGATTCAGCTTAAAGTAGCCTATTCTATTGTAATATCTCCTTATCTATTTGAAAGTTCTATGACCATTTATTTCCCTTTTTTTAATTGTATGTCTATTTATTTTTATCACTTCCAGATTGACACCTCTGGTCATCTATTTTAAATTTATTTTTAATAAATTTTTGTTTTTGTTTTTGTTTTTGTTGAGTGTTGTTGCTGTATATCTTATTCTCAAGTTCTTGTCTGATGTTTTTGACTCTCCAAAGAATTCCCTTTAGCATTTCTTGTAGATTTGGCCGGCTTTTAATGAACCCTTTTAATGTCCCTTTATCTGGACATATCATAATTTCACCATTGTATGTGAGGGATGGTTTTGCTGGATATATATTTTTTTTATTGGCAATTATTCTCATTCAATGTTTTGTAAGTTCCATCTCATTCCTGCCTTGCTTGCATGATTTTGGCCAAGTAATCAGCGTTTAGTCTTGTTGGTTGGCTGTAGGTGAGATTTCATTTTTCTCAAGCAGTTCTCAGGATTCTTTATCTGTCGTTGGGTTTGGAGAGTTTCATTCTGATATGTCTTGATAATTTTCTTTTGAAGTCTAACCTGTTTAGAGTTTGGTGAGTTTCTTGGATAGTTATCTTTTCTTCCTTGATGATATTAGGGAAGTTTTCTGCTTTATGTTTTACCTTGTCCAAGTCTCGAATTCCAGTCACATTAAACTTTTCCTTTTAAATAGTATCCCACATAAATATTTGAATATTTTTCTGAGTTTTCCTCTCTTAAATGTTGATATCAAGTGATTTGTATTATAAATTACAAATGTGGCATTGAATTAATTCAATTTTACTCTTTTATTATCCCCGTATGTTATCTATCTCTTAAATCTTAGTATTCATCTTCTGAATTTCCAGTTGCAGTTTATATATTGATTTCTACCATCTATTTTGCAATTTTTTTTTCTCTTCCATTGTTTTCCTGATTTGGGAGATCTTTATAAAGAGATCTTTTAAATTCCTTATCAATCGGTTCTATTACTTGTTTTTCCTGTAGATTTCCTAATTCTCAGTTTTGGTCATATGTTTATATCTTGTCCTATTTGTTTGTTTAATTTGACAACGCTTATTGTCTCCTAGACATTTTGAAGCCTTTATAATTATTTGTTTTCTGTGATGTTTTTTATGACTCAATGGCACCTAACAACAATAACAATGACAACATAGAGAGAGCTACATTGGCCTAGTAGACAGAAAGTTATGCTACCAAGCCCAACACTGGTGCTCAGGCCTTTCATTCATAAGGTCCCTATGAGTTGTCTACGACTCAATGGCACCTAACAACAATATATGTTGGTTTACAGCACTTTTTTTTAAACTTTGCATTGTTTTATGTGGGTACCAAGAGAAGATGTACTTCTTGAGTCTGTAATCGGTAGTTCTAGCATGCTTTTTACCAGTCTTCAAATGAGTTGAGTTGGCTTTAAATGGTTGGGGGGTGGGCCTGGGTCTCCACTTACCAGTCATAAAATGTAGATGTAGCTGCTTAGCAGGTGTTGATCAAGTGAGTGAATGGTGTGTTCACTTGCTGGGCATAGTAAATATGGCTGTTTTGGGGGAGAAATGTTTTCTCCTTCCTAATGGACAGGACAGAAGAAGGAAAAGTGAAAGAATAAAAAAAATGGGGGAGGAAATAAAATTAATAGAGGGTAGAAATAAAGAAAGATGAAAAGGGATAAAATGAACATAAAAGAGAAACCCATGGAAGAAAAATAAGAGGGCAAAGGGGGGAAAAGAAGAAAGCATATTTTATAAAAACCTATGTTACCTAGATATTAATTCTGCTACTCTGAAATAGCTTGCCTCTGGAAATTCTATGAAGTTGGAGAAATGATGAAAGTTATACAAGTATTCAGGTCTTTAATTTTTAGGGTTGCTATGAGTCATCTACGACTCAATGGCACTTAACAATAACAACAATGAAAAGGCTTTGTTGGCCTAGTGGATAGAAAGTTATGCTATCAAGCCAAAGGTGAGTGACTTTAATCTGCAGCCCTCAAGCCTAGTTTTAATTGTTTTTGGTCAAACATTCTTCTAAATGTTATAGCACTGATCTGTCCATTTGCTATACAGAGGTAACACGTGGTTGCTGTAATGCTAAACCCTGTGACGCTGATGTGTCAAATATGATAATGGCTACCCATGGTGGACAGTGTTTGGTGGAGTTTCCCAATTAAAATAAGCTTGAAAGTAGGAGTGACACCCACTTCCGAAATAGCTTGCCTTCAGACTCTATGAACTTGAAGAATCGATGAAAGTTACACAAGTGTTCAGGTCTTTCATTCATAGGGTCGCCATGAGTCACCTATGACTTGACGGCACTTAACAACATGTAGTAAGTTACCTACTGTAGAGTTCTGTGCATTTTGACAGTCACCCAGTCTCAGGAAGTGAATATTGTGCTAAGCTAGTACACCTCTCACAGCAGAAGCTTCTGTCTGAGGTCTATAGGGGAGATACTTGCCTTTCACACAATTGCTTCTGGAACAGCCGCCTTTTCCACTCATGGCTCAAAGCTGTGAGTGAACCACACTGGTAGTGCTGAGGATTCAAGCAACCTGAGTGGATGTGGTATATATAGCAAAGGTGCTGTCCCTAGTCACCATGTATTAGTAATCAGTTAATGTTCACCCACTCACTCCTCCTCGGCATTCACTCTGAAAATTTAAACTTCTGCTTCATTCACATTCTGTTTATTTAATTCACTACAAATATAGAAACACTGTGTCTGTCTTAATGGGAATTTCTTGGGATTGGCTTCTCAGTGTGTGCTCCTTTTTCTCAAGATGACAAGGTGGCAAGGCACTACAATAGACTCTTCTATAGAAACATTTTGGTTGTCTCTCTTTCTACTTAGTGTTTTTTGGGGGATTTGTTGTGGCCTTTATGAATTATTTTTCAATTCTACATCTTTTTGTGCTCTGAGTTCCAGGATTATCACCTGTATAGGTTTCCTGTGGTTTTTCTGTTCCCTGGTGTATAGGTATTGGACAGAGTGTGTCACCTACAGTGGATGAGTGATTGGTGGGCTGTTTCACAGCTGGCCCTGGTCTTGCTTTGGCTGATAATATTGAACTTTCTCCACTTTCTCTTTCTACAAGGGTAGCTATTTTTTTTTTGCCTATATATTCCATCAAGTGAGGTCTATGTTTATAATCATCTTTATGCTTTTTAAAATAGGTATTTGAAATGAATAAGTACTTGATTGTGCAAAATTCTATCATGCTGTCTCCAGCATCATATCTTTCATCAAGGCCATGCTTTCCAACAACTAACTCTTCCTTGTTTCCAACGTTTGCATTCCAATCACCAGTAATTATTAAAGCATTTTGAATGCATGTTTGGTAAACTTCAGAATGCAGAAGTTGGTAGAAATTCTGTTACTTGATCTTTAGTTTTAGTGGTTAATGCATACATTACTGCAGAGGGTCAAGGACTGCAGCCTTCAATATTGACTGAGGCTCAATGTCAAGAAGACAAAAATTCTCACCACTGGACCAATCGGTAGCATCATGATGGATGGCAAAGAGATTGAGATTGTTCACAACTTCAGTTTGCTCGGCTCCACGGTCAACACTCTTGGCACCACAGAACAGCAAGCAACAAATGCTGGCGAGGTTGTGGAGAAACTGGAACCCT
>NW_006399896.1:4098887-4112222 GCF_000299155.1 Elephantulus edwardii
GTTGTACATAGGGTCGCTATGAGTCGCAAACGACTTGACGGCACATAACAACAACAAAAACAGTAATAGGTTTTACTGTTGACAATGTCTTCAGGATAGATCTTGAAATGTTCTTTTGTGTATGAACGCAAAACTGTTCATCAATTTGTCATGTCCACCATATTGTTCTTCTGTTCTCCTGCTACCCTTTGAAATCTTCTGTTCTGCTCCTTAATTTCTTGATTTCTTCCCTTTGCTTTGGCTTCTTGGAGCTCTAGTGTAATATTCAGAATCCTTTCTGACATCCATCTTGGTTTTTTTCTTCCTCCTCCTTCTTTGTACGTGTCCCGCTGTGTTCTTCCTAGATGCTGTTCATGATATCTTTCTAAAACTCATCTGGCCTTTGCTTATTAGTGTTCAAGTCCTCGAACCTGTTCCAGAGATGGTTTTGAAATTCAGGTGGAATAGAATCAAGGTCAAATTTTGATTCCATGGATTTGCTTTAATTTCCCTCAGCTTCAGCTTGAACTTGCATATAAGTAGTTGGTGGTCTTTTCCACAGTCAGCCCCTGGCCTAGTTTTCACAGCTCATATTGAGTATCTCCAGTGGTTCTTTCCACAGATGTAATCGATCTGATGCCAAGGCATATCATCAGGTGAAATACATGTATATATCCTGAGTTTATGTTTCTTATAAAAAGTATTTGCAGGCAAGCTCTGGTGGCCTACTGGCAAGAAGCTGCACTGCAATCCACCGGAAGCTCTGCTCGAGAAGGGGGGACAATCTCCTCCTGTACCAGTCAGATCCAATTTGACAAGTACACGCAAAAATAATAATTTTTTTTCTTTGAAAAAGATTTTATTAAAGGTCTTTACAAAGCAACTTCAAAAATTCAGATCCAGTTGCCAAGGAGACCCTATTATGCAGTTGGGACTGGCTGAGGCATAGCAGGTGGCTCTGGCTTCCCACCTTTCTGAGAAATAATAATTTTTTTAACAAAATGTATTTGCAATGAATAAACCTTTGATTGTACAAAATTCTATCATTCTATCTACAGCTTCATTTCTGCCACCAAGTCCATGGTTTCCAACTACCGAGCCTTCTTCTCTGTTCCCAACTTTAGCATAGGCAATGAAGAGATTACAATTGTTAACAGCTTCCTTTTGCTTGACTCCACAATCATCACTCTTGGTACCAGCAACCTAAAAGTCACACTTTATTGGGAAAGTCTGCTGTTACAGACTTCTTCAAAGTACTGAAGAGCAATGATGTCAGTCTGGAGACTAAGGTGTGCCTGATTCAGGCCATGGTCTTTGCAATTACTTGCTCTGCATCAGAAAGCTGGACAGTGACTAGGGAGGATAGAAGGAGAATTAATGCCTTTGAGCTGTGGTGATGGTATTGAATATACTGTGGACTGCTAGGAGAACAAACAAGTTTATCTTGAAAAGGGTGTAACCAGGCTACTCCTTGGAGGCAAGGATTTTGTTGTTTTTTTTTTTTTTTTTTTTTTTGGAGGCAAGGATTTTGAAGCTTTGTCTGACATATTTTGGACATGTTGCAAGGAGGGACCAGTCCTTAGAAAGGTATGTCATTCTTGTGAGGGTGGAGGGACAATGCAAGAGAGAAAGACCCTTGATGAGATGGATTGATTCACTGACTGGGGAAATGCGGATAGGTGTGCCAGAGACAATAAAATTGGCACAGGATAAAGCAGGTTATAGAGCTGTTGTACATAGGGTCACTATGAGTCACAAGAGACTCAATGGCCCATAACAATAACTATATTGTTACATGCCATTGAGTCACCTACAACTCATAGCAACTCAGCTCTGAACCTTATCCTATCCTGAGCTAACCTCATCATCTCCAACACATATAATCTCATTACCCCAGTCACTGAGTCAATCCATCATGTTCATGGACTTTCTCTCCTGTGTTGTCCATCCTACCCTTCCAAGCATGAAATCCTCCATGGACTGGTCCCTACTGCCCACAAGCTCAAAGTATAAGAAACAAAGTTGGAGCTTCAAAATCTTTACCTCCAAAGAGCAGCTTGGTTTAACCCTCCCCTGGACAGATGCATTTGTTCTCTAAGCAGCCCACAGTAAGTTCGTAAGTTCAACACTCTTCTCCAGCATCACTCAAAGATATTGATTCTTTTTCTATCATCCTTAGTCATTGTCCAGCTCTCTGATGCATAACAAGTAATTATGAAGACTATAGCCTGGATCGGCCACACCTTAATCTCCATACTAACATTGTTGCTCTTCAGTTCTCTAGAAAGGTCTCCGACGGCAGATTTTCCCAATGCATTTCATTTTTTGATTTCCTGACTATTGGTGCCAAGAGTGTTGATTGTGGGATGAGCAAGCTGAAGTTGTTAACGATATCACTCTCTTCGCCATATAATGCTGCCAATTGGCTCAGTGCTTAGAATCTTTGTTTTCTTGATGTTGGGTTTCAATCCATATTGAAGACTGTAGTCCTTGACCTTCTGGAGAAAACGTCTCAGTGCCTCCTCAGTCTCAGCAAACAAGAATAATGCAGGTTGTTGATGAGTCTTCCTCCAATTCTGATGCCACATTCTTCCCTATAAAATCCAGCCTGTCTCGTGATCTGTTGCGCATATAGACTGAAAAGGTATGGAGATGGAATGCATCCCCTGACACACACCTTTCCTGATCCTGAACCTTCTGATTCAAAATAACCAGTTTTGAATGGTCCATTTCAGCTCACTAATTCTTAAGATATTGATCTTTATGTATTCTACTTCATTTGTGACAATTTCCAAATTTCCTACACACCTCCCATTTATCAATGTTTCACTTCAGTTATTTCTCCTCATTTTGAGTCATTCCACATTACCAATGAAGGACTTTTATTGGCTGAAACCTTTACTCCATCCATTATGGATGTCAAGGTACACTCTGTCAAGAAAACAGGCTCTACTTCTGTGAATATATACAAAAACTCACAGTCTGATACTTTAGAGTAGAATTACTAAGTAAGGTTTCTAAGATCATAAAATATATGGAAGCAGTTTGACACATTTTTATCTCATGGAGTTGCTCATGGGTTTAGACCATTGACCTTCCTAGCTAAACACTTGACCATTTGCTACAATTGTGCTCTGGTGGCCTAGTGGCAAGAAGTTGTGCTGTAGTACTGAAGGCAAGCAGTTCAAATCTCACCAGCTGCTTAACAAAGAAGGATGAGCAATCTCATCCTATGTGATTAACTGCTTCTGAAAACCCATCAGAAGATCAGCTATGAGTCAGTTCTGATTCACATTGCTATGATAGCAGATCTTTTTCACAAATATACTCAACTCAGAAATGCATTGCTGTAGAATTAGTCAACATAAAACTAACCTTTGATTGGGTTTGCTCTGGATCACATAAGAAGAGATTGTCCATCTATTGACTGGTGGGTCGCATTGCCAGAGAGGCAGTTTTTGGGTAACTAGCACAATACCCTACTGACTGAGACATAGTTTGAGGAGACACAATCCATAGCCTTCAGTATGTATCCCATGTTAACCGCAAGGAATCAAAAATCCTGACTACTGAACTGAAAGGCAACATCATGATAGATGGAGAAAAGCTTGACTTTATCAGTGATTTCATCCTACATGGATCCATAATCAACACACATGGTAACAATAGTTATGTAATAAAAAGACATGTTGTATTAAGAAAATCTACTATCAAGGACCCCTCTGAAGTGCTAAAGAGCAATGGTGTCAGTTTAAAGACTGAGATACGCCTGATCTAAGCCATGGTATTTCCAGTAGTTTTCTATGCACTTTAAAGTTGAACAATGAATAAAGATAACAAGAATTGATGCCTTTGAATTGAAGTGTTGGAAAATGGCATTAACTATTTCAGGGACTGTAAAAAGAATAAACAAGTCTGTCTTGGAAGTAGTATACCCAAGATGTCCTTTAGAGGCAAGGATGGTAAAATTTTTGTCTTCTATGCTTTGGGCATGTTTTCAAGAAGGGTAATCCACTGAAATAACTGGCCTAATTATGTCTTTCTTGTCTATTTCAACACTTCCATGGGCTGAAACATAATTAGAAAATTATTAGTTAATTACGTGAATATATACCAAGACATTTTCATAGATGTCATCCATAACTCATAACTATATATATATATATATATATATATATATATATATATAGAGAGAGAGAGAGAGAGAGAGAGAGAGACTAAGTTAACATCCATAACCATATATATGTGTGTGTATACACACACATATATATATATATATACATATATATGTGTGTATGTATATAAGTGAGTCTAAGTTAACATGAGAGAAATATTTGTTAAAGAAAAACACATTTGACTGAGAGTGTAAATTGACATTAAAGAAACATTTATAAAAGAAAACGACATTTCAGTAACAAAGTGCATTTCTATTTTCTACTTTAGAGTATTTAATTGGCTTACTGCCAAAGACCTACCCTTCCTGGAGAGGCAAATATTAACAACTGACAGGATTAGAAGTGATTTTAATATTGCAGCAAAGAGTGCTAGGACACTTTTAAGTTATAGCAACTTCTTAGGGAAAAGACTGAATTTTTAAAACCAACTTGTCCAAAATAAAATTTGTTTCAACTGTCGGAATGTACCAAGAAGTTTAATGGACTAAATTTCCCAGTTTTAACTCCTTACTGCTTACAATTCAAAGGACTCATTACTGTTCTGCTCCCCTTAACTCAAACCACTTCCTCACCTTTCACCCACCCTACAGTCAGGCCCCAGTGCAACTACCCTGGGAAAAGTCACCAGTGACCTTCCAAATGTCAAATTCCCGGCCATTTCTTACTTTTTTAAATCCCTCTGTGGCATTTGACACTGTTAATACTACCCACCTGCTAGTGTGCATCAGCACCCCTCTCTGGAAGCTTTCCAGGTCTCTGCTGATTCTACCTCTGAAAAATATCTCATCCTCCCTGCCACTGCCTCAGTCCAAGCCCTGGACATTTCTCATATGATATTTTAGTTACTGTTTGGTGCCATCGATCTGACTCACGACTCATAGTGACTCTATGAACGACAGGTCTGAACCTTTCCCTATCCTGCAATTCCCATGATCTCTGCTGTGTTCAAGGCCATTTTTAAAGTCATAATGCCAATTCATCTTGCTGAGTGACTTCTTTTTCACTGGCCCTTCACCCTTCCCAGTTTTGGTGGGTTTTTTTCCCAAGGATAGGCTTTTCCTGATAATTTCCTCAAAGCATATGATGCCAAGTTTCACTGTTCTTGTCTGTAAAGAACACTCTAAATGCATTTTCTCCAAGGCTAAATTGTTCGTTCTTTGGCAGTGCATGTGATATTCAATGCTCTTCACCAATACCACAATTCAAAATAATCAATTCTTTTTCAGTCTTTTTTATTCATTGTTCAACCTTGAGATTGATATGAAGCAATTGAAAATACTACAGCTTGGATAAGGTGCACCTTAGTCTTTAAACTGACATCCTTACTCTTTAGCACTTTAAAGAGGTCCTCTCTAAATGCAACATGCCTTTTGAATCACTACTACTGTCATGTGTGTTAATTGAGTCCAAGTAAAATCAAATCATTGACAAATTCAATCTTTGATCCTTCATTGCTATTGTTATGTGTCGTGTGACTCATAGCAACCCTATGTACATACAACAGTTCTGAAGCCTGCCTAAGTGATCCTTCACCAGAAAATGCTAAATGACTGTTTTCCCTCAATACTTTCTTTTTCAATTTCCCTTCCCTTTGGTCAGAGGTTATGAAGATGGCATGGGATGGGACAACATCCAGATCTGTTATTCATACGATTGCTTTGAGTCGTACCTGATTTGATGGCATCTAACAACAACGGATGATTATGAAATGGCCTACATCAGAATCACCTTAGATGCTGCCTTATAATACAACCACTCATTGACTCATTATGGTTGAACTAGAACAACACAGCTGACTCCCGGTTGGATTTTCAGAGACTATAACTTGGAGATTGTCCATATTTCTCTCTGGGAGCCACTGTTGGGCTCAACCACCAGCGAAGTTTGACTTGTGGCTTAGCAGTAAGCTCTTTAATGACTACACCACCAGAGCTGCTCTACCTCATTACACAGATTCCAAAACCACTTCAAACCAACCATCAAGTCAGCATGCCTCAAAAATCTGTGTTTAACTGGCTCCCAGTGTGAACCATCATCAGTTAGGCTTGAGAGTCCAGGGCTTACAAATGTTTCTGAGAGTATTTTAAGGCCCTTGATTAACTTTTCAGTGTCCTTTTCTCTGATACCTTCAACCCATGTCCTCATTCGGTATATCCATCTCCATGCAGGTGCTCCTATTACCTGGAGTTCACTTTTCATGCTAAATCTCCCCAAGGTCTCTCCTTATATGTATCTCCTGTATAGCCTCTTAGTGATGTCTCCTGTTTGTAGCTAGCTCCTAGTTCCTCAAGATCTTAGAGATCATTCTGACAGAGCACTTTGCTGGTTTAATGTCTATTTCTTTGTGAGAGCAAATATGCCTTAAGGACAAGAACCAAATTTTACTTATCTTGTACTCCTGGTTCCTGACACACAGAAAGTGCTCAATAAAATACTGACTCTATGACTAGATAACTAAATCTGAATTTTATTCTCACAGTACAGACATCAGAACTGTAGACAGCAATATTTTTAAATGTTTCAAAACCTAACCTTAATGGTACTGACTTTACCTCAATGCTTTTGATCCGACTAAAAAGACTCGTATTTAAATCCTGACCCTTACATACAGATTTAGCTCATTTGTGTTAATAAAGCCATTTTTAGAAAATACAGCAGATAAAGACGTCATTTTCAGACTCATGAGTAAAATACTGAAGTATGATGTTGTTAAGAAAATAAGGAATACACCACAAACTTCCAGGAGAAAAACCCAAATCTATTTTGAAAGAAGAGCAGCCTGAGTGTCCCTTAGGAGTGAGGCTTGAGACATTTCATTACATGTACGTTCGACACGTCAGCAGAAGGAGCTAGTCCCTGGAAAAGGACATCATGCTTGGAAAAGTGCAGCAGCATCAAAGGAGGGGAAGGGGCTCAAGAGGAGGAGTTGACACAGTGGCTGCAACAGGGACTTAAGCAGAGCTGAGGGTGTGAGGATGAGACAGGACCAGGCAAAACTGGTTATACCTTACAGGGGTTTACTAAGAGTCATCTTCAATAGCACCTAACAAGAAGAAGATATTTATTTGCAGGCAGCCCTTGGATTATGAACAAATGTGTCTTTAAATTGATTTGAGGGAACATTAGAACAGGCACATATTGTTCTTATTTAATCTCCAGTAGTGTGAGAAAAGACTCAACTGTCTTTTCAATTATTTAAAAGCTGTCCCTGCAATAAGTGAAGGTGAGTGTGGTGGCAATTTCTTGTGAGTATGCTTTATTTCAAAATGAGGGAAAATTTGCTAACAGACAAGTTTGAGCTGTCCCTACGTTTGACATTTGTAACCTAGGGATTTGCTGTACCTCAATGGCAGGAACGTACCAGGAACATCAGAAAAACATGGCTCTGGATGGGATTTGCCATCTGTCTCTGTGCAGCAGTTGATGGCATCGTTTGAGTTTGTGGACTTGTTTGTGGGTGAATGATGGGGGGAGCAGAGAGGAGGGAAGTCATAGAGGTTTTTCTTTTTTGTAAGAATGTATAGACTGGCCAGAATTGTAGAAATTTTACACATGGAGAGGGAACTGAGGACTAAAAGGAAAATAGAAAGGTGAAAATGGCATATCAACCTAATATGCAAACAAATCCCAGAGTTACTGAGTGAAAATTGGGGAAGGAAACTGACCAGAGATTTATTTAATAGCACATAGCATTGAAACTGGAAGGAAACAAGGAAGCCAACTAAAATGGCTTTTTTTTTCTTCTGACAGAAGAAAAACGTCACAGAGAAAAGTGACTTTTTCCCGTTATTATATTTTTTAATTTTTAAAATTATGGTTTTAATGAAAGTTTACAGAGAAGTTGGATTTACATTCACTGTTACACCTTTTCCTCCTTACTACTCCAGTCCACTTTTAAAAAAAAAAAAAATACATTTACTTACTGTTGCATGGTCTCCTCCCTCTCCCTCGCCCCTACCCAGTCCAATTTGAAAAGTGACTTTTCCAAAGCTAGAAAAAAAGAGATTACTTTGCAAACAGGGCTTATGAGTGTGGATAAGTATGGAAAAGGATGATTTTTGCACAGGAGTAATGTGGAGGAGGAGAAAACTTAGATAGGTGGAGAAGAATAGAGGGTTTTGAGGAAATAAATACTAAAGACAATGAGAAAGTTGTGGGAGGTAAAAGTAAAACTGGCTGACACTTGGCAGAGAAGAATGGTGAGAAGTGAGGCTGTGATGTCAAGTGGGAAGCAGGGCATCAGCTTTTATGAATGAGCTCTTTTTGTAGGAGAAGCAGGATTTTTATAAGAAAACAAGTCATTTATTGCTAGAAAAGCAATGCCTGTGTTATCAGAATCCAGCTCCACTTAGAATCACCAATTATTTGACCCGGAAGGACCTTGGAAGATAGCCAGTGAATTCTTTCACAGAAAAAAACAATTCCAGGTTAGGAAAGGATTCCCACAACTTTCCTGGAGTTTGTCATTCTGTGGTAGTTAGTGTGCTGCTATGATGCTGGAAGCTGTGCTTCGAGTATTTCAAATACCAACAGCATCAACTGTGGTACATAGATTTCAGCGGTGGACTAGGAAAAAAACACCTGGCAATCTACAAATCAGGCAGTGAAAGCCTTGTGTATCACAATATTAACTCATATAGTGAGAGAAGAGGTACAGGATCTGATACTGTTTCTTTGTGTTGGTCATGGGGTTCCTATGAGTCAGAAAATACTCAAAGGCAACAATAACAAGAGGCAGTGCAAACGCATGCTAGTTGAGACACTCTAATTCTTGCTTCAAAGTCCAGTTAATTATGTCATAGCACAAGTCGTTCAGTCATCTATTTAAGATCTCGGAGTTTCTATTACACACATACAGAGAGAGAGAGAGAGAGAGAGAGAGAGAGAGAGAGAGAAAGAGAGAGAGAGAGATCTTATAGAGTTGCTCCTTCTTTTTCCTGGCAGAGATTGACTTGCCCAAGATGGTATAAGTGATGGGTCACAAAACTGGAAATGAACTCCTTATTTATAGACTTGAACCCCCAAATTCCAGTCCCCAAATGGGATGACTCTCTTTGGCTGGGATTTTCCCCAAGACTTAAGACCCTTTTGTGGGGATAGTTCTGGAATTGTTGACAAAGACAGTGGAAATTCGCAGCCAGAACTTCATCTGCTTTCTTTCCTGCAATGTCTACAGAGAGCTCTCAGCTTTGACGAGAAAACATCCATTCCAAACAAGCAGATAATAAAGAGGGCAGATCAAAGACAAGTCCTCCATGAAAACTTGTCAGCTGGGGACAGAGGATAAAAGCTTGACTGACTTGGGGGTTTTTTAAATTTTTTTCTGAATGCAATGGCTATTTTGGCTCCATTATTTTCTAGGGATTATAATAATAAGGATCCAAATTATGAGTCCAATTCACATCTGCATATGCTTGATATTTTTCACAACTTGAAGATTGGGACTAAACTGATGAGGCCCAATCAGTTCTGGACAGGCAGAGACACAGGGCAGACACAGAGACTCCCGAGAGATAGGAAAACATCAATATTTTGTAAAGGCTGGCTTTCATTGGCTCTTCTTTGTGAAATGCACTTAGGAATGCATGCATTTAAGTCCTGTACAGTATGTAATCAGTGAGACTTCAAAATAAAAATTTCAATTAATGAGTGCAACAAATGCTTTTTTTAAATTGATGGGACAGTGGCATTTCTCTCTCTCTCTCCCTCTCTCTCTCTCTCTGTGTGTGTGTGTGTGTGTTTTAAAAATATACTCTAAGTTCTGTTCAACATTTAGCAAACATTTATCAATGTCAGAGAATGGGCTAAAAATAGCATTTAAGAAAGTTTAAAAGTGGCTAAGAATTGATTACATTCAAACTCATGAGGACTTTTTGTGTTACAGAGTAGAACTGCTAAGTATGATTTTCTTGACTGCAATCAATTATTGTTGTTGTTATTGTTGTTGTTATGTGCCATCGAATCGCTTGCGACTCATAGCGACCCTATGTACAAAAGCCCTAAACTCTGCTCTGTCCTGTGCCAATCGCACTGTCTCTGACACTCCCATCCCGATTACTCCAGTCACTGAATCAATCCACCTCATAGAGGGCCTTCCCCTCCTGCGCTGTCCCTCCACCCTCCCAAGCCTGATGTCCCCCTCCAAGGACAGGTCCCTCCTTACAACATGTCCAAAGTATGTTAGACGGAGTCTCAGAATCCTTGCAATCAATTAGAAGAGAAAAAAAAAACACAACACAACCCTTTAGGTTACTTGTCAGGTACAAACCACATCCAGCTGCCCTTCTGCAATGCCTGCAGTGGTCCCCATCTCATTCATGTTGTAATATGTCACCAAGTCAACAGTGACCCGTAGTGACCCTACAAATTACAGATCTGAGCCTCCAATGGATTGAGGCTCAATGTCAAGAAGACAAAGATTCTCACCACTGGACCAATTGGCAGCATCAGGATGGATGGTGAAGAGATTGAGATTGTTCACAGCCTTAGTTTGCTTGGTTCCACAGTCAACACTCTTGGCACCAGTAGACAAGAAATTAAAAGGTGCATTTCCATGGGAAAGTCTGCTGTTAGGGACCTCTCCAAAGTACTGAAGAGCAATGGTGTCTCTCTGGAGACTAAGGTGGGCCTGATACAGGGCATGGTCTTTGCAGAGAGTTGGACAATGACCAAGGAGGATAGAAGGAAAATTTATGCCTTTGAGCTGTGGTGCTGGAGAAGAGTATTGAGAGTACCATGGACTGCTAGGAACACAAACAGATTAATTCTAGAAAGGGTTAAACCGGGTGGCTCTTTGGAGGCAAGGATTCTGAGGCTCCATCTAACATACTTTGGACATGTTGTAAAGAGAGATTGGTCCTTGGAGAAGGACAACATGCTTGGGAGGGTGGAGGGACAGCGCAGGAGGGGAAGGCCCTCTATGAGGTGGATTGATTCAGTGACTGGGAGTGTCATAGACAGTGCAATTGGCACAGGACAGAGCAGAGTTTAGGGCTGTTGTACATAGGGTCGCTATGAGTCGCAAGCGACTCAACGGCACAACAACAACAACAAGCTTTTTTGCCTTTGTTGTATGAATGCATTCTAATTTATGGGGGGGGGAGAAACAGGATCTTTATGATCATGTGAAATACAATCATAGTTTTTATTATGGAGAAGGAAGACTCAGAAGCTGACCTGAGAGGAAAGAAGTGAATGGCCAGGGTGCTGATAACTGGCCTTAATGTCCGTGATAAACTTCCAGCTAGCTATTAGTGGAGGTGAGGCTTGACTGTGTCCATGACAGAGCAAGATTATATTGAAGAACACTGCTCCACTATCCACTTCCTCTTAGATAACGCAAGAAAGATGCAGTCTATCTCTAACATGCGGAAGCTGGTCCATTGTATGTGGGAACTCAGTCCTATGATCAGGAAATGCCTTAATGTATTGAAAATGGAAATCATTAGGACTGAGAGGATCCATAACTGACTCTAATCCCAGAATCATTTTGACTGCCCCTGGTGCAGAGTGGGTGCTAGAAGTAACCCCCACATTGTACCTCTGTCCGCCCCACCTGGTCACTCCCATCTTATCATGACCACGACGCAAACCACCACCCACATGCACTAATGTAAGAACATGAGGATATGCATTTTTCTTGTGTATCTGTGTGAGAATTTATTTCAAGAACATATTCCAAGAATTAGAAGTAAGCCTTAGGAAATAGAGGTAGGCATGTTATTGCTGTGCGCTATCTAGTGAATTCTGAGTCAAAATGACCGTATAGGACAGAAAACTGCCCTGCGAGGTTTCCTAGGTGGAACTCTCTATAGGAGCAGTTCACCAGGTCTCATCTCCTGTAGAGAGACTGGTGTGTTTGAACAACGAGACCCTTTCAGTTAGTAGTCTAATGTTTAACCATTGGGCCATTATGGCTCCTTGACACAGGTACAGATACAGGAAGGTCCTTGACTACTGCAAGCATTTTGGGGTAAGCTGCTAATCTGAAGGTTAGCAGAAACACAGAAGAAAATCCTGGTGATCTGTATCTTGAAGATAAACCAAGAAAATCCTATGCAGCAGCTCTTTTCTGTAAAACATCAGTATCGTGGTAAGCTAGAATCAACTCAAATGACATTTTTTTTCTTTTCATTTTATTGCTTTTATACTGGTTTACATACAAAGTTTATAAAATTTGTGTACATTGCTATTAAGATAAATGTAGACATAGGTCACTGAGGTAGATCTATAGACAGCACTACCGTCTGTCATAGAATTAACCACAACTCATAGTGACCCTACGAACAACAGTTCTACATCTTGCCCTATCCTGAGCCAACCTCATCATCTTCTACACACCTGACCCCATTGCTGCAGACTCCGTGTCAATCCATCTCATCTAGAGTCTTCCTCTCTTGTGCTGACCTTCTACCCTTACAAGCATGATGCCCTTCTCCAAAGACAATAGATTTCTTCAATAGACAGAACTAGATATATTTCATTTATATATTTAACTTAAGTAGTGGGGAAGGGAAGGAATAATAAACCTTTCTGAGAGATATTATTTGTTCAATAACAATAAAAGACTGTGCCACACCTGACTTGAGAAGGACTAGAGAGCATTATGCTGAGTGAACTAACTCAATCCTAAAAGGACAAATACTGTATAAAACCATTATTGTAGAATGAGTATGAAGATCCAAGTGGGGAGAGGATGAAAGCAGAGGGGTGAGGATGGGTTGGGGGGTGGGGTGTTTTATCATAGGATTGCACAATTTGATGGGTGAGGGGTGAAGGAAATGGGAAGAATCTTTTCTGAAAATCAATGTATTCAAACTTTGTAAATACACCAGTATTAAAAAAAGACTGTCAAGCTTCTATCATGACATCCAGTTTATGGATGACACTGTTGGAGGGTCTTGCGAGGTAATATACTTGTCAAGTACTTAGACCAGAGCCAGGAAACAAGAACATACAAATTTTCCATAGTAAGTGTTCCCACTTTGGTCCACAAAATATCATTGTGCTTCTTCCCAAGAGAAGCATTCATTCCTACATTAATCCTGAGGAAAACATCAGCTAGACCAACTTTTTTTGTTTGTTTGTTTATTAATATAGGTTGTTTATTTTTCATTCCAATGAACATCTACAGAGATTTTGGAATTCCATTCATTCATTGTTGCACCCTTCTCCCTGCACA